>NW_015386505.1:329325-384865 GCF_001527695.2 Protobothrops mucrosquamatus | reverse complement strand
GAGAGCAGCTGAGTGTAATGCTCTTGGCAGAATCTTTTTGAATGTCCCTGCTTGTTGGTGCTCACAAGGTGTATGTTATGTAATACACTTTTATCAAGGAATCCAAGTTGAAAAACTTTATGAAGTTTCATGCTGGTCTTGCCTAAGTAATTGTTTCAAATAATTAAAAGCTTGCATCAACACATTTCAGCTGTTTCAACTCTCAGCAGGGAATGGTATTGCTCTGTTCTCTCTCTCTCTCTCCTCAAGGTTACAAGATTTTTCATTTTTAAAGTATTGGGCCAATATCATGAAATTATCATAAGCATCTCATACCTGACAGTTTTTTGAAATTTCATAACCAACGAAAGTCAACTTTATCCCAAGGAGCAAAAAAATAAACATATACATTGAATTTTGAATGGTGAATAATGACTTGAGAGAATTCAATTCCACCTGGAAAAGATCTTATTCAGCATTTTAGGCCTATTTAACACCAATGAAATTTTGTTCAGGTTTGAATAAGTATGATCTTCTGTTTCAACTTGACTAATTGAAAAATATTAGTGATAATAGCTCATGAATTTTGACTTCTATATACATAACAGAGTGAGGAAGAAAAACACTATCTTAAAATAAGATTTAGGTCCACATAACTCAGCAGAGAGGGGCCTTCATGCTATTCAGAACACCCCATTGTAGTCCCCTCACTATCACTGCCACCTCATTAAGGTTATGAATGGGAATAGAAGGCCTCTGAGAAATTAAAATTTCTCCAGTTCATGGTCCACAATCTTGCTGCCAAATTTTAGCAAGAAAATAGTTAAATTCCAGCTATTTGAGTTTAGTTTAAATTTTTAAAATATATACGGGGATCACACTGTAAGTTTTCTGAAAATACTCAAAATGGTCCATTTCCTATTCCATCAAAAGGATAAAAAAAGTGCTCTGAAAGTATTCAGGCCTGCTCCCTCTGGTCTCTTTGTCACCAAAAGGCTTCTCACATTTCTGCCACCCAGTTTGGGAGAGAGAGTTTACTTCTGTCTGAACAAAAAATGGATTACTTTTGAAGACTTTCAGGTCAGTCAGATGGATGGATAGACAGATGGTGGTACCTTGCTCAATAGTAGCAACTGTGAGAGAGATCTTGGAGTCCTATGGACAATCACTTAAATATGAGCCAGCAGTGTGCTGCAGCTGTCAAAAAAGCCAACACAGTGCTAGGCTGCATTAACAGAGTGATAGAATCAAGATCATGTGAAGTGTTAATGCCACTTTATAATGCCTTGGTAAGGCCACACTTGGAATACTTCATCCAGTTTTGGTCATCACGATGTAAAAAAGTTGTTGAGACTCTAGAAAGAGTACGGAGAAGAGCAACAAAGATGATCAGGGGACTGGAGGCCAAAACATATAAGGAATGGTTGCTGGAATTGGGTATGTCTAGTCTAATGAAGAGAAGGATGAGGGGTGACATGATAACAGTGTTCCAATATCTCAGGGGCTACCACAAAGAAGAGAGACTCAAGCTATTCTCCAAAGCACCTGAAGGAAAGACAAGAAGCAATGGATGGAAACCAACCAAAGAGAGAAGCAACCTAGAACTAAGGAGAAATTTTCTGACAGTTAGAATACTTAACCAGTGGAACAACCTGCCTCCAGAAGCTGTGAATGCTCCAACACTGGAAGTTTTTAACAAGAGACTGGACAGCCATTTGTCTGAAATGGTATAGGGTTTCCTGCCTGAGCACGGGGTTGGACTAGAAGACCTCCAAGGTCCCTTCCAACTTTATTATTATTATTATAACAGATGGATGGAATAACTCCCATGTTTCTTAACAATGCAAACAAAGAATGCTTTGTTAGATCATAACAATGAGACTGATAACAAAATAGCTGTCTCAGGCTGTTCTTTTACATTATGAAGGAAATGTGAGAGAAAAAGAACTGGGAAAGTTCATTTTTGACTTTGACTTCAATCTCTGCAGATTTTATGGCTTGAAATCACAATATTTTAGATCAGCAACAGAAACTAGTATTTGGGTGCCTGCATTTTCTTCTTAGAAAAGAAGTAATGATTACCATCAAAATGACTCATTCGTAGTCCCTAAACCATTCAAATATAGCTCACGAGGCAGGAAAAAAATGTTATGTTCCATATTGCATGTTTGTTATCAAGATATAATCAGCAACAACAGCTGGATTAAGGTACATTTAGAAAATCAGTACTTATTCTTTACTCATTCCTTAGTCTAATATTTTGGGCTCACTGACAGGGAACATGCCTTTTCCTGTTAAAAGTTGTAGCATCGGTCTTAAGTTTCAATAATGACCTCTGTTGAGACCATGGAGAAATGCTGCCAGCCACTGTAAAATGCTGGGGGGGCCCATGGGGAGAATATCATGGGGTAAAACACTTTATATGTTTGGTTTTAGAATGGAATATTTACCTTCCCCTTTCTCTGTTTCTCTATTACAGTGATTGTGAGGGAGAAGTACTGTAAGTGTAAAAGGAATAATGTAAACATTCTTTGAAACTCTATTACTGTATAGGCTATACATTATATAGCATACAGTAATTGTATCGACTTCTCCTGAGCTAATAAGTTCTTACCAGAACATCCAAATAGGTTAGTATGTTAATTTTTAGAAATAAGTAAAATATATCTAGATATTTTATTTAATTACTTGGCTAAAAATCCTGAGTCTATTATCCCCTTGTCTGTGGTACTTATTTTGCATTAATGAATAAAACGTTTTCATAGTACTGGAATTTAATATTGCTTCCTTTTTTAAAATACTCCATTTGCTATTGCTGTTTTTAAATCACATTGGAAACTTTGTAGAGCACACCTGATAATGAAGAAATTTACCTTCTGTATCTGTGGTGAAAAAGATCTCAAGCAGTAAAAATCATTTCCAGGAGCCTTCAAGAGCTATTAGCAGTCAGAAGAAACAAGATGGCGTTAGGCTGACAGTCCAGTTGTTTTTTAGCAGACCATCTACGTCTTCCTTAGGAAGTGAGAAAATTCAGGTACAAGATACATGGATTTGGTTTTTCCTAAAGAAAAGAGAGATAGAGGATTTTAAGGTGTTTATAAATACAGAAGAAGAGCATAATAGAGATAGATTGGTCTGTAGTTTTACAGTGCAAGAGATTTACTATCTCACATCCAGTCTTCAGAAAAGTATCTTGCAATGGCTATTATAACCAGAAATAGTTTTGCTCACATCATGGGGCTGCCAGGTACAATACTTGCAACAAGCAATTATTATTTAAACCTATCCTTTGCAAATCAATCTTTACTTATGTAGTGAATACATAAAGTGAATTATGGGTAAATTATGGTAGTGAAGTATGAGTTAAATTTGGAAGTTTGTTTCTGAGCTTTTCAAATTCCTACTAATCATTTAATTCTCTGACTTTGTCAAGAAAGTGGCAGCCAGTTTATTGTTGGCATTAAGGCTGCTTCCTGGGACTTACTTGCCAGAATAGCAAAGCAGGTTAGATCAAGAAATGACATCAGATGGGACAATTGGCACAGATCTGCTATAGAAGACAATGATCAACAAAACTTGTAGGGAGCGATGTTGAAAAGCATTCCTATTCCATACTGTGCCAAATGCAGAGTTTCTCAATTTTAGTAATGTTAAGTTGTACATCGTATGCTTAGCTGGCTAGAGTGTGCTAGCTAGGGCATTCTGGGAGTTGAAGTCCACACATTTTAAAGTTGCCAAAGCTGAGAAACATTGACCAAATAAACTACATGTTGTGAGGCCTACATTATCAAGACCCCATCACATTGTTTTCCCTCTACATAAGAATGCTCCCACACCTGGCCACCCTGATTCAAAACACACAACATCCAGGCCAGTTAAGTTATAGTATTGTAGCAACAAGGCTATAACTGCAACAAGTTGAGTATTTTTACCTTTCCTGAAGAAAACGTCAGCACAAATAATTTAAAATATCCCGTCTTTCCATTGTTCATAAAAGCAGTTGCTCGTATGAAACTTAATATAGACTTTGAAGGAAAAATGGAAAGACACTCCTGGACATGGATGGCTACAATGTTTTTTTGGGGGGATAGGGGATCAGAGTGGAAGTGAGATGCATAAGAGGTGAAAGTACGCAGTTACAGGTTGGCCATCACACCCTTGAGAAGGACTAGAATGACTGTGCTACTAGATTTTGAGGGCATCAGGCTATTTGTTTGTTGTGTTGACCATATTATGCTTATTTTATGGTGTTCCTTGGCATTCACATCTTCCAAAAGGCAACAGTTATGCTTCTAAAATTTGGTAGCATTGAGACAGGGCTATCTAAAAACCCCAAAATTAATTTGAAGATGTGAAACCTTTTTCAAGCAATGTACTTTTGTTTTCTAAAAAGGGAGATATGGGTTTAATGATTAACACAGACTAGAAAGCCCAAAAGAAGAGATTGGAAGAACTATACTTAGTCTAGGGAACAGGAGATTCAGGGCTTTAAGGTTGTCTTGAATTATACATTATATAGTTAACTATCTGTGAAAGTGTCACACACAGAAGAATGAATGAATGAATGAATGAATGAATGAATGAATGAATGAATGAATGAATGAATGAATGAGTGGGTGGATGGATGGATGGATGGATGGATGAATGAATGAAAGATTGGGCAGCTGATTTTGAATTTAGATTTCTTCACTAAGCAAGAAATGGTCTAAAGCAGAGGCCAGCAACCTTTTCTAGCAGCAATTGCCTTCCTACAGCTTCAAACACTGCTGCATATTAATGTACAATTTTCAAAATGAATAAATAGCTTTGTAAGTAAATATACAAAGGCAAAGATCTTTCAAGTTTTCAAAACTTTTTAAAGTTTTATCATTTAAAAAAACCTTTATTTTAACTTTTGCAGCATGTTGCTGATTTTGGACTCATTGTTCCTGGGGAAAAAACTGGTACCTTTCTCAAATAAACCACATTCTTTAGGATCCATAATTCCTTATCAAAAAAGGAAAATCAGAACAACTCATTGTTCCTATACAAAATATATATAGAACAAAAAGCCATTCTCTGGACAAAACATGGAAAAGCAGATCGGCTCCAGGTTAGCCAAGAAGTGAGACCAAGCTATATACTCTGCCCTAATGGATTCAACCTATATGCTGAGTATATATTGCTGGAGGTTAATGAGAAGATGAGCATGGTTTTAAACCTGGAGGATGAAACAACAAAAATCTGCACTATGTATAGAATTGCTAAAAGATGACATTGACTTAATGGTACATAACCAATCATTCAATCAGGGGTTCATCCTGCTATATACACTCAAGCTATGGTTATTAGAGACAAGAACAAAAATATTTAAAGTAATAATGAAGTAGACCAGAATAGTTCTTTTTTTAAGTTGTGAAATATTGCAAGTTTGGAAATTACCCAGAAGAGATTTATTGGAAAGAGTGACAGTATCAATGAATATTTTGCTTGATTGTGCAGACAGTAATGTAATCAAACCAAAGGTGAATTGTGAGGCTGAAATATTAAAAGATCTTTATTTTGATAAGAACAGGAAACAGAAAACTTGTACTTTTCCCAAAAAAGAAGTTCAGAAATAACAATACTCAAGTATTTAGTGGGGTGATTGAAAAGAGAGGAAATGGCAAAGAATCATATACAAAAAGCATTAGAATCAAACTACTACTGAAGTGGTTCATGCTACATGTTGCTTGGCTGTAAGTCTGAGAAATTCTTCTGCTGCTGGGTCATTATAAATCTGGGCTTTTCCTGGGCAATAGCACTGCTTTCACTTTCAAGCCTCTCTTTTCATTGCAATGAGGACCTAATTCAATCCTTTAAAATGGTGTTCTGCAATGCATAATTAATCTGGCTTCATAGAGATCTGGACAAAAGACCCCATTCAATCTTCAGCTTCTTCCCTCCCTTCCCCCCACCCCAAGATATTGTTATTTCTAAAAACTCCTGCCAGCTGGGATGGAGAGAAATTTCAGCACTGTGGGAGAATGAACAAACTGTAGGCCTCCAAGGGATTTGGACTAACTAGCTGACTAAATTGGATTAAGAAAGTATGGAAAAGGAGGGAAGGCAGAGAAGAAGACCCATTGCAAAAACTACAAAACAGCAGGGGGAGGCAGTCACTTTATTGCAAATAAACGAACATTTCTGAAAAGACAGGAATATTTTTTTATTAAATCAAGATAAAGCAATAATTTAGATCATGTAAAATAAACATAATAATCATTCATGAAAAAGAATATAGCTCTGTTGCATTTAGTTCTGGTGGAGAATTCTGAATAATCTGTTTTGAATTGTTAACAAATTTATTTAATGTATAGATCTTCAGAATAGATCATCAGTTTCTAGAACATTTTTTGATATGGTTTACAACTCAAGTGTATACAAGATTGTATAAAAAGGAGTACAAAAACATATTGTGGAAAAGAACAGCCCAATAATGCATTATATGAATAGTGTAACCAGGAATTGGATGTAAAAAGGATGCATAATTCAAGATTGATAGGGATCTGACATAGTTTTAGCTGACATTTGTACAACAATGCATTTATGTTTTTATGCAGATACTTTTGTTAAATTTGTCAAGTGACGTGCAAATAAAAAATTGAGCAAAACCAATGTGATCAGATTTCTTCATCACTGTTTTTAGGACTTGGGGGATTTTTCTGTTCACATATATTGCTTCCCCAAATATGGGTAGTTATGTCACTTTTAAAAATACCCTATACTGATGATCTCCTGACTATGTTTTTTTTTTTCAAAAAACCCCTGACAAATTATGGCTTATATGACTTCTGAAAGTGTCTCTTGGAAGACACATGAGTCCCCATGCTCCTTCATGACCATTACCCAATAGCCATATTCCATTTGCATATGCCAAAGAACATGAGCCCCATTCGTTTGGTGTACTTATTATTAGTGAAGCCATATTTATTATTAAGAAAAGCTAAAATCTCCTTCTAGCTTGATGAGTGACATAACAGACACAATCATGTAGCGTTCTTGGCAATAATACAGAATTTGTTGCCATTGTTTTCTTCCATCCAAGTACTACCTTGGCCTAATTCTGCTTAGCCTGCAATGGGGAAAAAAACACTTTCATACTGTTGTCATTAGAAGTTCATTAGCAAGTCCACTACATCAAGAATCTTCTTAAAGAATAAAAACCACAATTCGTAGACTTTTGACAGATCTAAAGTCTACAGGTTATACTACCTCCATTAAAGTTGGAAGAGAGCAAATATTCAAAATACAGCATTCAATGGAATTCTCAATGCTCATTTTATGAGACTGACGGGACACTTAATGAAAACACACCAGTTATTCCATAACAGGCATTTCTCCAGTTCAGAAACCCACCCTGCCAAGAGCACTAATATAAAGCATATTGCTACAGTTGCTGCACGGGTGGAGTGCTGCGAGCTTCAAAATGTGAATTCCTTCCTTCCCACACCAGGCCATAGACCATATGGCTCTAATCTAGATTCACTTTGAGAGGGGAGAGGGGCAGGGAGCAGCATTCCAAAGGAAGAAAGGAAATGTGTTAGCATTTTTAGTGGATCTAAATTGGGCATCCAAAACATTAGTAAAAGAAAATCAATAAGAACAAGTCACTCATTGGACCATAATGTTTAACTATATGTATTATCGCAACTTAGAAATTCCAGGTTCATATTTCACTTACTGCCCTCTTTGACATGCTTCATCTGCTATCTATGTATGAAAAAATTAACTTTTAGTCAAGCATAAATCTATAAAAATGGGGAAATGAATTGGAAACTGTGCCACTCTGGAGACAAAAATGCCTCTTTTTTTAAAGCATTTTTAATTTAATTGCTTCCTTGGTTTCTCTTTTCTGATGACATTCTGTCTAATTCTTTGACTAGATACCTGAAAAACTGTGTGAATCTTTTTTCAACAATGTTTCATTAAATTGTATTCTATTTCTGTGAGCTTTTTGTGCTTAAAAGTTCTCTGCATGAGACAATTAAAGGGGTCTGCTTTCCCAAAAAAATGTAATGCCGATTCATATACGTAAAATATGGAATTTGACATCTTTTGAAGGGCCTTGGCTTTATCAAGGCTGGGGCTTGGCACAGAGAATAATTGTACGTGGCTGGAAAGAAGTGCAATGTTATCCAGAAAACCTTTTGGGACACCATGGATTCTACTTCAGAGAGGACAGCCTTTATTTGAAGCGGAACCTGAGGACAGTTCTCTCTTTGAAGATATCTTCTATTTAAAGATAACTTTAGGGATGTTGGAGTTGGTCATGTGCAGATAGCTATGATCTGTCTTGCAATTTCTTGGAATGTCCCGTTTCCCCCCCCCCCCTATAAAAGAGCATCCATTCTTTTCTTATTCTCAAGATCAATGAGAAACATTTTCACATTTGTCCTTGGAGTGTTCTTCAGCTTGTTTTATTATTAGAGATGGCAGAAGATCTGATTGCTGATGTTAGTTTGATCCATCTTTTCCTCACTCTGAAACTTCCATCACTGATCAGTCTGAGAAAGCTCAGTAGAGTGTGCTCCCTCATAAGCACCACTTTACACCCATGATAATTTATTCACAATTCTTTTCCCTTTTGAAAGCAAATTCTCTTTCATCAGTTGGCAAGATAACAGTTCTGCCCAGTGCTGATTAGCAAGCACAAAATGAGCAAGCACAAAGGTTCTCTGTAACAGCATTCTCCATACTGATTACATTCTTCAGTCAATTAAGTTAAATTAAATGATTGTCCTCCATGCACTGTCTATCCAAGTAACTCCTGCTTTGGTAGTCCTTACTCTTACTCTGAAATAACCGCAGTGTAAAACTATTTGCTCATAAAGAGCAATCAAACTCTGCTTGTGTTGGTTTGTGCATATCATTATACGTGAGTCACTTGTGAGCTCATACTGGGTTTGGCCACATAAGCAATATAAATCAGTATTATCACAACGCAGACAGTTGTGGACCTTGGTAATCCAGAACAAATCAATTAATCAATTTTATTTCAGTCATAGGCCAGTACAGAACTAATAACTTAGCAGTTACACTAAAAGAAAAAATAAAAATAAAAAGTTAAATTGATAGAATAAAATAAGGTAAAGATAAAATTATTAACATAAAATTACAGAGTATAAGAATTAAACGCAAAAGGATTCTATAAAATTGCAATTAATTTTACTATAAATAATCTAAATGCTGTAAATAACTAGAATTGATAATTACAAATTATAATGCTAGAATTTATAAAGCAGTGAGAGAAAGAAAGTCTAATTTTTTGGTAAAGCCTGCTAAGGTTTGTTGGGATTAAGACAATTACAACAAAGAAATAGCAAAATAAAAAAAACAGAATGGTATGTGTATATTTAAAAGCAAAAGAGAAAAAAAGGGAGGGGAGAGAAGGAAAGGGGGAAAAACAGATGAAAAATATATTGGATTATAGAAACCTAGCTAAGGCTCAGCATTGCCTCCCTTGAAGGAGTTGTTTATGTATAATCACTCTCTGACACAGAATCAGGTTATAATGTGTGAAATCCCTGTCACCTGGTCAGCTAGCAAGAGATTAAGGGACAGTAATCAGCTTCCAATCTGCCCAGGGATTATGCTATAAAAGAGAAAAGGAGCCTGCAGAAGTATCAGACAAAATAATATTATATGTAAAAAGTAGTATAGGGAAGAAGAGAAAGATCCCATCCTAAAAAAGTACAGACAGGAAAAATGCTAAGAAAAAACTTGAATCTACCTGTTAATCTAAATCAGTATTTCTCAATCTCAGTGACTTTAAGATAGATGAACTTCAACTCCCAGAATTCGCCCAATTTTGGGAGTTGAAGGCCATTCATTGAGAAACACCGATCTAGATAATAGACAAAAGCTATCTCAGCCCAAGAAAATCAAACTCTAAAGAATGAATCAGGAGGGAAAATTCCACCTTAAGTGGGCTTTAAGAATGGACAGGAACATTTCATATTGTTTTTATTCATTTGTCTTCTGTTTTGACAGGATAGAATATCTCTTATTAGCTTGTCTCCCATTTACAAAAAAAGTACTCTGAAACAGAAGATGTTTGGAAAAGTAGGGAAAAAATTGTTTTCTAGGGTAATGAAGCTAGAAACAAGAGGCGGATCAGGATTTTATTATTTTGATATGAGTGGTTTCTTTGTATTCTTAATCCTATTTTATGCTACTGTATTATGTGTGTATCTGGATGTGTATTTCTGCCTTTAAATTTAGCTAAATGTAAAGTCTACAGGAATCATTTTGTTTTGTTTCTTTTTCGTTCCTTTCATTGTTTTTAACATTCATTTAGTTCCTTAATCTTATTTTATTATATGTGCAACAATGTGAAATCATACCTGCCAGTTTTTTAGTGTTGCCCTTCATACACACTTCTTTTGAAGAACCTAGAACCTCATAATGTATGGTAATATCTGTGCAGACCTGACCAATGTGGCCTTTTGTAATTGACAGATGGAAATTTTGTCAATGTACAGATTTTCTAAGTACTATCCAAGATAGTTTTGTATGGATCCCAATGTGCCAAGAACCACTGGGGCCACACCTAGAAAGATTATGTCATAATTTTTCAACTTCAATTTTCAGATCTTGATACTTTGTGATCTTCTCCAATTCTTTATCTTCTATTATACTATGCCTTGGTATTGCCACATCAATTAACTACACCTTCTTCTTTTCAATTAAAATTAAGTATGGTGTGCTTTGAGCCAAGACTTCATCAACTTGTATTTGGAAATCCCATGATATTTTAACCAGCTCATTTTTACTACTTTTTCAACTCTATATTCCCACCAATTTTTCATTACTTGCAGATGATAATTTTACCTGTATTCCAGTGAATAATTTTGGTGATTGTGTTATGCCAATGTTTTTAATCGTTTTGTGTGATCTTCTTGCACAAGCTGAGTATATGATCTGTTTTTTCTGCTTCTTTGAACAATCTCTCAATTCTGGCTTTGATCACATTATTTTGAATAGTATGTTCTTTAGCAGCCAAAATCAAGCCTTCAGTTCCTTTTTAAATGTTTCTAGTTGTAAGCCACTATTAGTTTTTACCTTTATCTTCTTTCTCCTTGATTGTTTGTAGAAATTAACCATGTAATGATCATGTAGCCAGCATTCTGTTCATGGTTTTACTATGTTATTTTGATATTCACATTTTTCCTGTATATTTACTAAGTTTTTAACTTGCATCAATGCTTGTTCTTGATCAGGGGTGTCAAACTGCCAGCCCATGGGCCGGTTTCATCATACCGAAGCTGCGCCCACCCCATTGCCGGCAATGTAAAAAGAGTCGTGATACATCACGACACGTCACATGACATGGCGAGTTTGACAGCCGTGTTCTTGACAGTTTTTTACATAATCAGTCAATGCATGCTTTTCTTCTTCAACAATCTGAGTTGAAGTAAACCTCTGACTACATTTTTGTGGGGCAGGTATAATCTATCAATATTACTATGGAATATAAATATATCGTGAATAGTCATGAGTTTTCTTGATTTTCAAGCCAAACTGTACAGTTTAATTTGTGCCCAGTTGATAATTACAACTGTGTATCATATCACAGACTTTGATGGTGTTTCCACCATTCAATTTTGAATGATTTTGCTGATGAATGATTTTGCTTGTAGGAAGCATGGCACTTTAGCACGGCACTTTAGCATGCTACATAATAAACAATACCCTTTCGTATTGCTTATGTTAAATCCAGAGGATTTAGATTCAGTTCCCATAAGCCCTAGGCAATAAGGATGGTAAAAATCTTTGAGAAGAGGCTTTGGGCAGGATGTTTTGGAAATTTTAGTCCAAAAACAACTGATAGACACCAGATTGCTTACCCCTTGTTTATGCTGATCTAGGATTTCAGGAACAGAAGTAATCTATAAATGCACATTCCACAGTCTCAACACAGGAAACAGTCTTCAGGGCCGAAAATAAAAGTTCTGCTCAGCTAATTTTCCAACTGGAGTCATACCATATTATAAAATTCATTTCATACAACATACATACTCTCCTTTGAGACATAATGATATTTTGCAGCTGGGACAGCGTGAATCTGAGTTCATCTTTCTTTCCTTTCAATCTCTGTCTCTCTCTCTCTCTTTTTTGTGTTCTGAGTTATTTATTTCTAATAGAAAATTCCCCATGGCAACTAGCCAAAGGGCTTGACTCTTTAGTGTGTAAAATGTGAGCAGATACAAACTTGACACCATATCTCATCCCATCACGTCTGCATTCTTGGTGATAAATTATGGGGTGTCACCCACCATTCAAGGGTGACAGGAAGCTGTTGTAAAAATAAATATATAAATTTTAAAAGTCTGAGAAGATAATTAACTGTTTTAAAACACTCCAAGAAAGTGAGTGACAATGCACACGATGAGTTCTCTCCCACTAAACACTAAAAAGGATTATCCAATGAAACTGAATGGCATTTCATAAAATAAAGCATTATTCATTCAGCACATCACAAATTTAAACCACGTGTTTTAGTTATACTAAAAATGTGCTGCACTGTTATAATGAGATCTATGTGGAGTGGAATTCAGAAATCTTCCTTAGTACAAAACATTGCAGTCAGAAGTTCTGATTCCTTCCCTTTCCCTTTCCCTTTCCCTTTCTCTTCCCCTTTCCTGACTGTATCATGTTTGTTTGTTTGTTTTTGTTACTTCAGCCTAAATCTGTTTTGATTCTCTGTAGTTTTGATAGTTATGCTATCCTTAAACCGTATATTCATTCTTGGTATAGCTTAATGGCTGATGTTGGCCATTTTGAGCACATCTTCAGAAAAATGAAAGAGGAAATCACACAATGAACTGTTAAATAAAACATACAGTGAAATTATTGAGTAACTAAATAAATAATAATTTTAAGAAAAACATGTCACTGCACAAATAAATAAATCAACTTATTGGTTGCCACAAGATGGGAGTATAGTCACTAGTTTAAATGGCATTAAATAATTACACAAATTCATGGAAGTTATGGCTGCCATGTGGATACCTCTTAATCAAGGACAATTCAGGGATAGCCCTACCATTAAATGGAATAAAGTGTTGATTGAGAGGGCGGAGGTATTAACTAGCAAACAAAATTAATATAGCAGTGATACTATTTAAAGTGTAGATAATAGAAAAAAACCTTATTTTTAGGATCTTGTAATCTCTTAATTTGGAATAGAGTCAGGTCATATAGATGGAGCTGAGCATTTATGGCCAGATGCCCTTCCTGATACCAGGCGGAATTCACAGCAGATATTTTTTTTCTTTGCATCCCAAGAGAGAAACCTTCCAAGTGAGAGGCGAGCATCTTCACCACTAGACCAGGGGTAGGCAACCTTGGCTCTTTTATAACTCGTGAACTTCAACTCCCAGAATTCCTTTGTGATGTAATAAGTTTTAAACAAGTCCAAAAGTATCTAAAAGAGCTTCAGTCAGCCAGGAGTGAAAAAGCAGATCAAGGCTGAGGTCAAGCTTTTCTTCATAATTATATCTGTTGTTTTAGTACAAATGTCTTAATTCTCCTTTAGTTTGTTTCAACGCAAGTTCATGGATAAAAAGCAGGATAACCTTAAAAAAAAAATACTAGATAAATAGGTTTCATTTTCACACAGCTATTTGGGGGAAAAAACTTCTAGGAGGAACAGTTTAGAATTTACAAAAGGAGTTATAGAGAGAAATATTTTTATAGGCATATTTGTACCACACTGTAATTCCTAAATATAGTGAACATGGCCCTAAAATGGTTATTTCACTTGTCACTCACATAGGGGTGCTACTGTATACTCCAGGGTCACAAGATATAATCTGTCCACAAAAGGGATAGATGACAATATGTATCCCCCAAGTCTAGATCATGTAACCTCGGCCCAAAATGGATCCAATGTGTGATACATCCATACATCCTGAATCAAGCCTGCAAAAATGTGAGACAGGGCCATGGGTTTTCCACTGCCAGTCTGGAGACAGCACTGGCAGAGAAGCTGCCACACAGCAGTGATGCTGTTACAGTTGCAGAACTCCCAAATAATCCTTAAGACCCAGTGTCACAAGTAGGTCATCTATGGCAGGGGGCCCCCAACGTATGGTCTGCAGCCCGATACTAGGCCACAGTCTCTTGGCCACCAGGCCCCGGGAATAGCTGGCGAGCCCTGCCCCACTTGTGGTAGCACTGCTGCGCAGGCACTAGCGGCCCCATTTGCACATGCGTGGGGATGCTAGCACTGCTGCCCGTGTCACATGGGCAAGTGGCCCACTTGCGCATGCACATGCACACTAGCAATGCTGCATGCATGTGCCCATTTGAGCATGCACACGTGGGGCCACACGTGTGCATATTTCCCTGCTGCCCCGTTTCCTTCTGAGCCACCAAGACGGAAAGGTTGGGGAACTCTGATCTATGGGGCAGAATCTTTGGCAACTTTCAGAATCTCCTGATAGACAATAACACTCAACCATTCACAACCATTCTAGGCATGGGCCTAGAATTGCTGGTGATGACAAACCTGCAACACCTTTGGGCACATTTCAGAGAGGACCACTTCCTCCTCTTTGCCCAGACATATCTCAGGGGAAACCAAACTAGCTTAGTTTTATATTTGACGGTTGAATTTTCTAGTACAAAATCATCACATAATGGGTTACGCAAAGATGGATACTCCTGGGTTCAAATTAATACTGATAACACAAGATGTCCATGAATTACTGTATGGTGAATACTGAATTACTAGTGGTGAATATCTGTTGCTCGGGTGTAGAATGAGGGTGAAGGTTTGTTCTCTGAGCTTGTGGGTTGGTTTCCTAATGTTTAGTTACCAGGCTAGGTAACATCTTCAGTGGAGTTTAAGGGTTCCCTAAAGTCCACTGAAGATGTTACCTAGCCTGGTAATGAAACGTTCGGAAACCAACCCACAAGCTCAGAGAACAAACCTTCACCCTCATGTCTATAAATGTTGAACAGATCTACCACCTCAGATATTCCTGCAGTTTTCCCCTTACATTCTGATTTGTGTACTACCAGTACTTGGATTTCACATGTGAGGTAAATTCTTGAGAGATCAAGTAACAGATAGGTCTTGCTCTTTTGACAAAGTATTAAGGAATAGTTGTGCTGTTCACACTTTTGTTAAACATAATAAAATATATATTGCATAAAATTGGATTGAAAACTAACGCAAAGTTCTTAAAGTATAAGCCCTATTGAATTCATCTAGATTAATTTCCAAATAAACAAACATAGAAATAAGCCTATAATCCTACACCTATTTACCTAGAAGTAAACCAGATTTAATTCAGAGGTTCTTATTTCTATGGACAGAATAGCATTACAAACCATCTTTTCCAAACAAAACACATCTTGTTATTATAAGGCTCTGCCTGATGCTAGTCAGACAGTTGACCTATCTAGTTTTGTATTGTCTGCAAATAAAAATATACAGATTTCCAGGATTTCTAAAAATTATTTCCCTGTGTTATCAATGGATTGATAATTTTCTGCATGAAAATTATATCTACTGCCATTGAAATATTCCATTTCCCAAAAGTATGATCACCATCGACAATAACACATTACACTTGTAGATTATGCTATTTTATTCAGAAGATACCTATCAATTTAGGAATAACGTAATTCTAAAGCCAGGATGAAATGAAATAAAATAAGGATAATTAGCATGGTTTAAGCCAGGAGTGTCAAACTCACAATGTCAGGTGACATATTGTGACTTTTTCCCCATTGCCGGCAATGGGGTGGGCGCCGGCAGTTTGACACCCCTGGTTTAAGCAACTGGAACTTCCCCAAAGTCTATGCTGGTTGTAATGATAAACATGTTGGAGTACAACACATCTAGAGGGCATCAGATCAGGAAAAGTTGGTTTAAATAGCCAGAGCCTGCAAAGATGAAGTGAGGAAAGCTAAGGCTCAAAATGAACTAAGGCTTGCGACCAAAGTCAAAAATAACAAAAAAAGCTTCTTTCAACATGTAAGAAACAAGAAAAAAGTGAAGGAAATGATTGGTCCATTAGTGGGTGAAAGTGGCAAGAAGGTGACAAGCAACAGGGAGAAAGCAGAACTATTTAACTCATTTTTCGCATCTGTCTTTACACAAAGGGAAAAAACAGACCAACCTATCAAAAATAGTGCCATAAAGAACAGAATAGAAATACAAGTTAAGATAGGCAAGAAAATGGTAAGTGAGCACCTCTCCAGCCTAGACAAGTTCAAATAACCAGAACCAGATGGATTACACCCCAAGGTTCTCAAGGAACTAGCAGATGTGATCTCAGAACCACTGAACTATATTTTTCAAAGATCGTGGAGCACTGGGGAACTACCAGAGGACTGGAAAAGAGCTGATGTAGTTCCCATCTTCAAAAAAGGGGAAAAATGGATCCAGGAAATTACAGACCTATCAGCCTGACCTCAATACCTGGGAAGATTCTGGAAAAGATAATCAAACAACGAATCAGCGAACACCTACAGGCAAACAAAGTCATTACTAAAAGCCAACATGGGTTTGTCAAAAACAGATCATGCCAGACAAATCTTATTGCATTCTTTGACCAAGTGACAAAATTAGTGGTCCAGAGGAATGCTGTGGATATAATTTACTTGGACTTCAGTAAGGCATTTGACAAAGTAGATCACAACCTACTACTTGATAAGATAGAAAAATGTGGGTTAGACAGCATCACCACCAGATGGATCCGTAGCTGGCTGACCGGCGGTACTCAGCGCGTGGTCCTCAATGGAACCACATCTACATGGAGGGAAGTGTGTAGTGGGGTGCCCCAGGGCTCTGTTCTGGGCCCAGTGCTCTTCAACATCTTCATCAACAATTTGGACGAGGGGATAGATGGGGAACTCATCAAATTTGCAGACGACACCAAGCTGGCAGGAATAGCCAACACTCCAGAAGACAGGCTTAGGATACAGGAGGATCTGGACAGGCTTGAATACTGGGTGCTATCTAACAAAATGAAATTCAATGGTGAAAAAAGTAAGGTTCTACATTTAGGCAAGAAAAACCAAATGTACAGGTATAGTATAGGGGGTACCTTTCTCAATAGTAGTAACTGTTAGAGGGATCTCGGAGTCCTAGTGGACAATCACTTAAATATGAGCCAGCAGTGTGCTGCAGCTGCCCAAAAAGCCAACACAGTGCTAGGCTGCATTAACAGAGGGATAGAATCAAGATCACGTGAAGTATTAATACCACTTTACAATGCCTTGGTAAGGGCCACACTTGGAATACTGCATCCAGTTTTGGTCACCACGATGAAAAAAAGATGTTGAGACTCTAGAAAGAGTACAGAGAAGAGCAACAAAGATGATTAGGGGACTGGAGGCTAAAAAATATAAGGAACGGTTGCTGGAATTGTGTATGTCTAGTTTAATGAAGAGAAGGACGAGGGGGGACATGATAGCAGTGTTCCAATATCTCAGTGGCTGCCACAAAGAAGAGGGAGTCAAGCTATTTTCCAAAGCGCCTGAAGGCAGGACAAGAAGCAATGGATGGAAACTAACCAAAGAGAGAAGCAACCTAGAACTAAGGAGAAACTTCCTGACAGTTAGAACAATTAACCAGTGGAACAACCTGCCTCCAGAAGTGGTGAATGCTCCAACACTGGAAGTTTTTAAGAAGAAACTGGACAGCCATTTGTCCAAAATGGTATAGGGTTACCTGCCTGGGCAGGGGGTTGGACTTGATGACCTCCAAGGTCCCTTCCAACTTTTTTTTTATTATTATTATTATTATTATTATTATTATTATTATTATTATTATTATTATTATTATTATTATTATTATTATTATTATTATTATTATTATTATTATTATTATTATTATTATTATTATTATTATATTTTATGGCAGCGCAATGTCAATAGTATGTTGGCTGATTTATACATTAGCCTGAATAATAATATGGTTTTAGTTTCTCATGCTGCCTGAACCCAGCCATTGATGTATAAACCTAATTTCTGTAATTCATTTCACAAAATTTGGTAAAACATAATATATAAAACTAGCCAAAAAAATGAAGACATGATTTTCTGGAATAAAAATCCATAGGTTATTTATTCACACAATAACAATAGATTCATTAAGAATGATTTCTTTTTTAATTGTTACTCCAACACCATGAATTAATACAAAACCAGAAAGAAGTAAAGCTATTTCAGTGCATACAGAGGCATTGTATTACATAATGTGTGTAATGCATACAGGTAAGGCCTTTACAAGGCCATGAATTCAGGACATCCTATGTCAATACATATACATAGTTAATCAGAGACTGTCCTACAATTAGGAAAAGTGAAATGGTTACTTCAAGTATCTCATTGTGGATGTCATGTAAACATAGTATATTGATAGTTACCCTCTGGTAAGATAGGTTGGCAATAAATTTTATAAATACATAAATAGCTTTTAATGTCATTGTATGATTATTGTTGCATTTCTCTTTTTTCTTTCATATAGTAGGAGAAGTATATGATGGATATTCTGTCTCGGAGCCCAGAATAGCCTGGCTAGAGCTGGCTATTGTATTTCTTGGTTGAACTTTATTCTATGTCTGGCAGTAACTCCTTTAGGCCAGTCCTAATATATGGCATGTGTGATTCCAATTAAAATGAGTAAGAATAAAGAAATGCCCACCAGAGATCTTGAAAATAATAATAATAATAATAATAATAATAATAATAATAATAATAATAGTAGTAGTAGTAGTAATAATAATAGATTTGGAAGGGACCTTGGAGGTCATCTAGTCCAACCCCCTGCTCAGGCAGGAAACCCTATACCATTTCAGACAAATGGCTGTCCAGTCTCTTCTTAAAAACTTCCAGTGTTGGAGCATTCACAACTTCTGGAGGCAGGTTGTTCCACTGATTAATTGTTCTAACTGTCAGGAAATTTCTTCTTAGTTCTAGGTTGCATCTCTCTTTCATTAGTTTCCATCCATTGCTTCTTATCCTGCCCTCAGGTGCTTTGGAGAATAGCTTGACTCCCTCTTCTTTGTGGCAACCCCTGAGATATTGGAACACTGCTGTCATGTTACCCCTAGTCCTTCTCTTCATTAAACTAGACATATTCAATTCCAGCAAACATTCTTTATATGTTTATTCTTTATATATCCTCTGATCATCTTTGTTGCTCTTCTCTGTACTCTTTCTAGAGTCTCAACATCTTTTTTAACATCAAGGTGACCAAAATTGGATGGTTACCAAGGCATTGTAAAGTGGTATTAACACTTCACATGATCTTGATTCTATCCCTCTGTTAATGCAGCCTAGAACTGTGTTGGCTTTTTTGGCAGCTGCAGCATACTGCTGGCTCATATTTAAGTGATTGTCCACTAGGACTCCGAGATCCCTCTCACAGTTACTACTATTGAGCAAGGTACCACTTATACTGTACCTGTGCATTTGGTTTTTCTTGCCTAAATGTAGAAGCTTACTTTTTTCACCACTGAATTTCATTTTGCTACATCTACATCTACTTCCAGCTGTAACAAAAGATGCTAGATTTAATGAGCCCCAAGAATCTGGTTCAATATTAAACAATCTTGTGATTTCCTGATTATTTTGTGCCTGGTCATGTAATAGGCTACTTAATATTCATTCCTACTATACCATATTTGCATATACCTACCCAAAAAAAGTTGGCACCTCTGTTCCATAGAAAGAAAGACCCGCTTCTATGGAAAGTTAACAAGAAATATCCCATATTATTCAAAATCATAATGTTGGTCATGTAGTGCTTCCAAGTCATATTCAAAAGCTTGCAGTTGGCAATATTTTCATAATTTGTAGAATGTTCTGAAAACTGCATTAACTGCCAAGATAACAGGCAGATTGCTCTTTCATGGTAGATTATGTATAGATGAGTCTAGAGTGTTACAGTGGTTTTAAATGATTTTGAAGACAAACTGGAGGGAATCAATTAACATACCTTTTTTGTATTGCTGATTCTCGGAACTGGCTTAAATAAGATTTAAACAGCCTTTCCATCACTGTTTTACAGCTTTTCTACCCTAATCTTAAACTTCTTTTATTTAGTCTTAAGGCTTTATCATTGTATACTTCTTTCTTCCCAAGATTCAGAAATCAGTAATGTAAAAAATGCAGAAAGATTTGTTAAAATAATATGGAGTTTGATTTTACATGCAAACCTAAGCAGGATTTAGACATTTGTGCTAATGCCATGATTGTGAAAATTCTCCTTCCTTCTTTCTTTGCAATGGTGGTATCCCAGAAGCAAAGAAGAAAGCTAATTTGCAAGCATTCCATCAGGTCTAGCACATTACTATGGTGGTAGTCAGGCACAGGAGACCTCGAACTTGGCCTTCTGTCAAGGTTTCCCTGACCAGCAAGGTAAGTAAGTGGGAGCTGGCAAGACATGGGAGTAAAAGGAAGGGGGAAGAGAGACATTCTCTGTGATTTACTTCAATGAAAACTGGCCAAGAATTTGAGAAGCAGATAGTGCTTATTTCAGAATGTTGCCAAAGGTCATTAGAAGGACAAGATGGTTCTACAAAGATTGTTTTGTTTTGTTTTTTGCATTATTAACATTATGATAAAAATTGTGGATGAAGTTTATATACTTCCAGTCTAACCAAACTGAAACCTCTGGCTATATGTCTCCTATTATTTGGGCATCCTTCTCCAATTAGGTTGTTCTATAGATGTGTGGACTTCGATTCCCAGAATTTGTGGAAGTGAAGTCCACATATTTGGAGGGGACCCAGACTGAAAAAGATAATTTAGACAGCCTTGGCTGTGTTGCATGGCTAAGGGCTAA
Organism: Protobothrops mucrosquamatus; assembly: GCF_001527695.2. NCBI lineage: Eukaryota > Metazoa > Chordata > Lepidosauria > Squamata > Viperidae > Protobothrops > Protobothrops mucrosquamatus. Next base: position 364,056 of record NW_015386505.1, on the reverse strand, counting down.
TCCTGCCCTTTGATTGTTGATTTCTTGAGAAAAATAAACACTTCAAAACTGATATTAGCCCAAATATATTTCCATAAGTAATATATAAGTAATATTGAGAATTAAGTGACTTTGCAGTACTATATTCATAATAAATAAACACAGATAGAATATTTGATGGACTAAATTAATATTAATGTGCATAAAGTATGGAGAAACAGTTCAAGATATATGCAAGTTTTTATTTTATAGTATTTAACTTAAATTTCCAGTAAATGTTGAATAAAGTTGTAATGGTAAAAGCATATACAGGATCAATGTAGTATTTAATGGACTACACTAAAGAAAGTCTCCTCCAAAATCTTATGCTCTCACTGGTTTGTATTTTTGTCTGTTCTGAGACAATGCCTTTTTTTCAATATGGTAATATATAGTGCTGTTGATATTCAATTGGCACAAAAAATCTGCTACGTGCCTAAGGACAAAACATATTTAGACAGAGAGAGACTGAAATAGATAAAGTTTCCATGCATTAAAAGAAACTAAAAGTATGAAAACAAGGGGTGGAATCTGGAAAATATCAGATGTGTGTATGTCCTTGTGTTGATTATATTTTAGTATAAACTCCCAGTCAATGAAATAAATCCCAGTGATCCATTTGTGAATAAGCAAGACATTATTCAATAATTCAGATAGCAAAACAATACATGTCAAGTTCTATTTATTAAGTGACACAGATTAACAGTTTGGAATTATCTCCATAATTGATAGCAAGTCAAATTCTTGTGCTTTCTGAAGACAAGTGCTAGATTACAACTTGGTTGTAAATTTATATTCATTTCTTCTCCAAATATGTCATCTGGATTTCTCAACTGTTGTTCAGAATTCCAGGATAGCTTGTATGAGTATGAAGTAATGAATTCACTGAATCAGAGTTATGCATCCATTCGGGAGGATACTAATCCTCTCACACAAGATTAGCCTCCTCTCCACACTCCTACAATTTATGATTGTTAATAGACTTTCATATTGAAATTGATTTTCTCTTTCCCATGGAAGATCTTAATACAAAGAAAAATCTAACTTCTCCTGCTAAGAAAAAAATAGAGGCCCCATTTTTAATAAAATCATGTCGCAAGCATGACAAAGCTTAGCAAAAGCTTTCAAAAGATGTTCATTTATGTAGGATTTCACAACACAACTGGAGAAAATTGAGAGGTGCTTTGTACATTGCAGAGAATCAGAGGCAAGAAATAAAAGCAACTTGAACTTCTGTTTTTCAGCTTCCAGAGCGTGCCTGAAATAAATGTGTTTTTCTTTCTGTTTGATTCTGAGTCAGTTTACAGATTATGTTCTCCCCATAAACACCTGGCTGACTAATAGAGGAACCATGTAGTAGACTGGAACCCATTTGTTTAGATTCCATGATGTCAAAGACTTTGGCAGCAACAACTCTACAGTATTTTAGGAAGGAATCTTTTGCATTGCTGTGTGAAAAAGCTACTAAGCAGTTCTTATTCCCTTACTGTACTGAAAGTAGTATTATACTGTATACTGCAGGATGCAGCCTCAGAACCAATGTGTCTCTTACATCTTTCTTTTAGTGCCCCACCACATGGTTTCCTCTAGTGGAGACAGTAGAAACCTGATGACATGCTTTCTTTCCTCCAATTGAGCCTTCATCATGTGCCTGACGCTGATGCAGAACTGATCATCTTCATATCTGAGTGTTGTTTGTGTAAATGTGTCTTTCTCTCAGATATCTGGGAAGCAGTGATAAATCATGTTGACCAATGCTTTCCAGGGATTGTAGGAGGGGAAAAACACCTTTCCCAGCACATACTACTCGATTTTTTTCACTTGAGATATTGGGGGTCAAATATTTATTTATTTTATTTATTTATTTATTTTGATTTATATCCCGCCCTTCTCCCAACGGGACTCAGGGCGGCTCACAACATATTAAAAAACATAAATACGTTCACAACCCCACCGAAATAAAACCAATTAAAACCAAATATTTAAAGTTGTGCTATTTAAAAATTACTCCTAAAATAGACCCGATTTAAAATCCTCCCTAGGCCAGGCCCGCTTGCTGAAAAAGCCATGTCTTGAGGGCGCGGCGGAAAGTAAGGAGATCCGGAATCGTCCGGATCTCGGGGGGTAGTTCGTTCCAGAGGGTGGAACTCTCTCACTGTTGACCCAACTTAAACACACACAAAAAGAAAAAGCAAATGAAAAGTTCCTTCTAAAGATCTAGTTTGTTTTTAAGGAACACTCAGCATAATAGTTGTTTTAAACAAATAAAATGAAAAAATGTAGTTTATTTTTAAACAGATTATTAAATTTAAACATAATTTTGCTGAAATAAAATTACTTTAGTGAAGAGAACTCCCTTCTGAGAACAAAACCATTGATGCGCTAATGTTTCCTAATGGATGGTTTTTGTTTTTTGTTTTTGTTTTTTCATCACAGGGTTACTCTTCCTGAAGTTCTTGAGTAATGTCCAAATCTAATAACATATTCTGGTACTACAAGTTGTGATGATGAATAGTCTGATATTTTTTTCCTGAGATGTGAACTGAAAAGAGAATTGGGAGATTATTCCTTGAAATAAATAAACAGTCTATGCATTGAGAGACAATTGGCAGCATTCCCTAGGGGTTTTCCAAACCATATTCAGTGAAAGCTTTGACTGAACACACTGTTCAAGTATCATAAGATAAAAGAAAATGTAAACAGAATCAAAATTAAATGAAACCCAACTGGGAAGACTTCATTTTGATTTTAATGAAGTGGTTCAGTTGGGGTTTTTTTCTAAAAAGACTGTGGAAGTGTATATCATGTCCAACAAACTCCTACTTTAGCTTACAAAAATATCTGTTGGACATGATCCCTACTGATCTCTTGAGGACTAGTCTGATGGGATTAATGTCTGCACATGGAGATGAATGTGGTCTGCACAAAGTTTCCTGCTGGCCAACCAAATACACTTCAAAAGCTCACTTGATTTATTCTCATGATTTATGGTTCAAAAAAGATCATACAATTCCAGCACATATTAAAAAAATAAAAAAGTATGTCCAAAAAAGAGTCTGAGTTCCACAATTAGGCAGTATGTTTATTAAGAACCATCAAAATGTTGTAAAAAGTTCAAGTCTGAACTCTCCAGACTACTTCATTAAAATAGGCAAAACCTAATATAGTGTACTTGAGAATTCAAACACTTGACTATTATTTTATACCTCATAGTTTTTCAACTTTGAAATATACATGTGTATCAAATGTTAAGTAACTGTTAAATAAGAATGTGTAGCTTCTGTCCTTGAATGTTCGAAAAGCCATGTTATACATAGATAAACAAATAAATTTAACAATTTCTTGCTACTATGGAAAAATACTGTTTCTATTGAAGGCTTCAGAACAATGACATCTAGAGTGGCATAACACCTTGATCTAGATTTGTCACATCCGTGCCCCATGATTTTGCCTCCAGAGTGAGATCTTTTCTTAACTATTCTACAAGCATATTCAAAATCACTATTAACAATTTATGGATAACTTGAATATTGCTTCTCTGTCTGCTGAATGTAGGAAGATGAAGCTTATTCCACGATACATTAACTCTTTAGCCAGTTGCTAGAGTAAAATGTTTTTCTCATTTATGCAGTGAAGTCATTTAAAGTAATGGTGTTTTTGTTGGGCAGAAGGGTCACCCAAGTCATAAAAAATCACCTCAGCTACTCGCTAAAACAAACAGAACTGGGGGTCTTTTGGAGTATCAGTTGTATTTATGATGTGGTTAGATAAAGTCTTCAGGACATCTAGCCATGTAGGAAAAGAGAATTGGAACCTGCAAAGACAGTGGGGACTAAAGAACCATAAACATGGCAAAGCTTAACACAGTGAAAGGTGAAATGAGTCAATTACATATTGACATCTTAGGTATCAGTAAACTGAGATAACTGGAATTGAATACTTTCATTCAAAAGATTGCACTTCTTACTGGTCAGGACATGAAAAACAAAGAAGGTCTTGTGGTGATTTCATAAGCAATATATAGAAAGAACAATACTTAGCTACAATGCAATGAACAAATAATATCAATGTGACTTTAGGAACAACCCTTTAATATGGCAATTATCCAGGTTTATGCACTGATGCAGACAAAGAGGAAACTAATGAGTTTTGTGATAAAGTTCAATTTGAAATTGACCAAGCATGCAAGTAAGATGCACTGCTTATAGTTGGAGACTAGAATGTCAAAGCTGGAAACATTAAAGAGGAAAATGTGGATTAGCTGTGTGGCTTAGGAAACCAAAATGAAATAGGAGAATGACTTATCAATTTCTGCCAATCCAATCATTTCCTCATTGCTAACAGTCTTCAAGTAACAAAAAAAATGTTTATATACATGGACATTGTCAGAGTTCACAAAAATCAAATTGACTATATTACTAGTAGGAGGAGGTAAAACAGCTCAGTAATAACAGCAAACATATGGCCATGGGCAGACTACAGAACAGATAATGTAAATTTGTACTTAAGCTAAAACAGAAGAATAAAGCCATCCAGTTTCTATATTACGTTATTGAGCATATACCAAACATTTTCAAAGAGAACATCAAGAATCATTTTGAAGTCTTGAGCCTCACTGACTGGGAACCAGAGGAAGTGTAGAATAAACAAAAATAGTTTGTTAAAAATGAATGTGAAAAGAAATTGCCAAAGTTCAAAAACCTGATGAAAGCAAACTGGATGTCAGAACAAATTGTAAATTGCCAAGAAGAGAAGAGAAGTGAAAACCAAAAAAGACAAAGATCTCTTGAAAGAACTTAATGAAGAATTTAAGAGAGCTGATAGAAAAGACAAGAAGCAGTATTATAACATTTGCAAAGACATCAAAGATGGAAACAGGCACAGGAAAACAAGGAAAGTCTTCCAAACTCAGGAGGAAGTTTGGAATTAATGTGCTAAAAGATAATACTGGACAGGTAGCAACAGATTCAAAGATCAAACAAAAATAGCAGTTACATTGAAATTCTGCAAAATAGCGATATTAACATTCAAGATATCATGGAAGATATCCCAACTTAGAAGAAGCTCTAGTAGTACTAGAGGATGAAATTAAATCAGCATGCCAGTCATTAACTATATGGAAAGCTGCAAAATTTGATGCAATATATACTAAATAGCCTTGCCCTACCTGATGTCTTTCAGGTATAATGGATCCTGCTGATTGGGAATTATGGAAGGAATAGAATAGAATAGAATAGAATAGAACCTTAGAGGTCTTCTAGTCCAGCCCCCTGCTCAAGCAGGATTACCTATACCATCTCAGACAAGTGACTGTCTAGCCTCATTTAAAAAACTCCAGTGATGGAGTGCCCACAATTTCTGTTTATACAACCCAGGATTGTATTAGCTTTTTTGCCTGCTGCTGCACACTGCTTGTTCACGGTTAAGTGATTGTCCACTAGGATTCTAAGGTCCCTCTCACAGTTACTGTTTTTAAGCTAGGTCTTGCCCAATCTGTACTTGTACCCTTGATTTTTCCTACCTAAATGTAAAACTTTGCTTTTCTCCACATTGAAATTCATTTTGTTGGATAGGGCCCAATGTTCATGTTTATCAAGATCTTTTTGGATCCTAAGTTTGTCTTCCGGGATGTTGGCTATTCCTGCCAGTTTGGTGTCACCTGCAAATTTGATGAGTTCCCCTTCTATTCCCTCATTTAAGTCATTTATGAAGATATTGAAGAGTACTGGGCCTAAGACAGAACCTTATGGTTCTGCTTACTTCTCTCCATGTGGATGTAGTGCCATTGAGGACTACTAGTTGAGTACGGTTTGTTAGCCAGCTACAGATCCATCTGGTGGTGATGTTGTCTATTCCACCTGTAGTCCAATATGTTTGGGGAAACCTGATGCCAATATGTACGTTTGAGTGTTTCTATTTATATTTGTACTGGTACAAACCATAAGAAAAGTTGAGAGAGAGAAAACCTCCAACTAATTAGTTTCATTGTGGAAATTTATTCAAGTAAAGATAAATATAGAAAAGCAAATTCTTCTTTTTCTTTGACCTTTGTCAGATGTTTTATTCTCTCCCTCCCTCCCTTGGTTCTGCTGGGAATCAATCAAGGACTGCATTACTTCTCTGGCAACAAGCAGATAAGAGAAAAATGTTTTCAAAATTCACAAAGAGCTCCATGGGGATTCTGTGAAAACTGTCTTACTTGTCTGCTAGAGTTTAGAAGGAGCCACCAAACTGTCAGTTATTATGGTATGAAATGTCCAGAATCAGTTACGCTCTCTCTCTCTCTCTCTCTCTCTCCTCTCTCTCTCTCTCTCTCTCTCCCTCCCTCTCTCTCTCTCTCTCTCTCTCTCTCTCTCTCTCTCTCTCTCTCTCTCTCTCTCTCTCTCTCTCTCTCTCTCTCTCTCTCTCTCTTTTGCTGGCTCTTTCTCCTGCTGTTCTGTTCAAGGACACCCTCATCACTTAACTTTGAAATAAATGTCCTCCGCCTCAAAAAAAAATTCAGTCCAAGGTACTTGAAGGGGAGAGATGTGTCAAGGCAAGCTGTTAAGACTAAAAGCCCAATGTTGATTTGTTATTATTTATAGAATGCTATCAAGTTTGCTTTGCAAAAGGATATCAGCCTCAATGTCTGATCCTTGTCTTGGTGAGATTATGAACTGTTTGATGGAACTGAGTTGAGTTTCCAACTGTGGCATTTAAACAAAGGATAGGCAGAACATGAATGGCTCTGTACCACAAAGTTCTATGAGGAAGAATAGTAAATCCATTCCATTTTTGCTGAAATACTGGAATAGATTGTCCATTCATGACTTTTGGAATAGTTACACTTGATTGATTCCCTGGACACATTACTATTTCATAAGAAAACAATGCACGTCTTTGAAAGGGTGCTTTACTTTCACAAGGATTTAATACTTAGATCGTTCAGTCAATTCTCCAAAATACCAACGTAGAATCATTTTGCTTAAAGAGGTTCTCCATTCCGGTCTCTTGCTCTAGTGGTTCTTCTCTAACATATGACCCTCCACCTTTGTTTGAAGATTTCTACCAAAGGATAACTCATTACATGGCAAATTCATGCAGTGACTGACAATTTATATAGTCAGGAAGTTCTTCCAAAATCTCCTTACTTGTGTTTTTAACTGACTGATTTTGGTGCTTTTCTCTGTTAAACTAGTTACTCTATAAAAGAATATAAGATTATTCCAGCGTAATTTAGGACTTGAATTAATTTAAATTAGCTATATTCTCTCTTACCATCTCCTTGTCTTTCCTAATCTGCAGCTCTCTTCTTCTCCCAGTGACAGGATCAGCCAGGGATCTATTTCCCTTGTGAGAGAAGATAAATGCAAAATAAGAATTAAGAGGTTTTGCCTTTTCACTCTAACCCATTACCAATTCACTACATTCTCTTCAAATGAACCTGCAATCTCTTTTATTTTACTTTTTATTTTTGACATACCCGAAGGACTATATTTTGTTATTTTTGAATGTCACAAGCCTGAACTCATTATGATCATTGGGGTTTTTTTTGACACAATTGCTACAAATTCTGGATACTAGCTGGCATTTTCATTGGTTGTGCCCCTCGTTCCATTTCCAATATATATCCTTTTTTTCTTCCTCTCTTTAGCATTTTGGAGAGCTCTGCATGTAGCTACACTGGTCTCCCATCCTTCCTGAATACTTTTCTCCTTCAAGATATCAACCCATGAATCTGATGTTTTCTCCCATAGAGTTCATTAAAACTAGCTCCAAAATACATCTCCAATATACAAGTCTGATTCTTCTCAATTTTTCTCCATCTGAATATCAGAAATTGAAATATATAATCACTTTCTCCCAAGATGTGAGTCATGTTCAGTTTCTTAGCCAAAGGAGAACAGAGCTAGTTTTAAACTAAGGATGAATAGACTGGCCTAGGGCACCAAAGCTTAGGGAGTGCCAATGTCATCTAAATCACGGATGTCAACTCGCTGCATAACATGATGTGTTGCGACGTATCGCGACTTTTTTTTCATTGCCGGAGCTGGGATGGGTACAGCCTCCGCATGATGCAATTGGCCCACGGGCTGGCAGTTTGACACCCCTGTTCTAAATCATTGGAAAAATGCAAATCTTCATATTAACTTATGATGTCATAAGTCAATGTGGCCCACAGGTGCCATGTACTCTTGAACTGGCATTGGATAAGATTTAGGTCTAGAATAGCAGACTTCCTATACTTTCTTCCACCTTGTGACAAATAGTGTCTTTGAGTAAGAACAATACTTTTTTAGACTTCTGAATCTTGGTAGAGTTATATTTCCAGCAAATGTCAGAATACATTTGAAATAATTGAAATCTCCCATTATTATTATATGCATATTTTAAAGTAGTCATCTGATGCAGAAAGACCTGATCTGTATCTTCTCCCACTTCAACTGGTCTGTAATAAATCCCCCCCAAAATACTTCTCTTCTATCAGGCAAAGTATTTTATTGTATTCACTAAAAGTGGCTTATATATACATGTCAAAGCAAACAGCTAAAAGAGGACATTTCTCTGTCTTGATTGTTTGCAGAAGTGGCGTGACTTAGATCACCAAGATATTTTTACCATGTTATCATAAAATGATGCACTTCCGAAAGATGTAGCATCATGTTGAGACATATCAAACAAGATCTACTAAGACCTTCATTCTAAGTCTCCAGTTGTGTGATGATGTGGATTTCTTATATCATTTCTTACATCAGGTTTATCTGCTGACTATGATGCAAATTATAGAAACTTAAATTATGAATTCTAGCTCAGCCCAAAAACTCTAGAACATTGTAGGAGAATACCTTGCTCCCTCTAGCTTTCAGCATAGCCTGAAACAGTTCATTTCATCATCCACCAATCACACCAGATAAAATCAGTTCTTTTCCAAATGGTCCAAAATCTACTGGATCTTTTAACTCTGTATATCCAAATAGTAACCTGAATATTTTGCTCAAACTCTGACTGAGGTAGAATATATCTATGCCACAATACAATATTTTATTTCAGAGTATTTTGCTTTTGTTTGCTGGGACTGTGTTTAGCTTTGGACAAATTGAAGGTAGTATCATGTATATGTGTAGAGATCCTAAGGAGAATTTAGCAGTCGATTGTATAAGTCTATATTAAATACTTAATAAAATAATTAAATTACCTGCAAATACTAAGGTACAGCTAAAAGATATGACACTGGCACTTGAAACAGAGACAATAAAGTGGGCTTAAAAATTAGTGAAGGCAAACTGATGCAAGTTGGCAATGCTCAAGACAACACTCCAACAATGTTAGAAAGACAGACCTTAAAATCCATGAAACAATTTAAGTACCTTGGTAGCATCATGGACACAGATGGGGGAACAGAAGCAGATGTGCAATGCTGTCCTTCCATAAATGCACTAAATATGGATCATGTCCATGATAAACACAGCAACCAAGATCACAGTAGTTAATGCTAGGGATTTAATTAATTTTATTTCATGCTGATCCTAGGGAAAGAAACAAATTAAAATATTATTGCCACCACACAGGAATCTCTTACCCTATGGACCTGAGGTTTCTCAAAACTGGTCTTCATTCAGACTCCCCCAGCAAACATCATTTCCAGGCCATCATTCCCAGGCTATCCCAGAAAGAGGCCTAGCTTTTAATTGGATTGGCTCTAGCTTAGATTTGACTGGCTATTGCTCGTGCAATTAATCCTTGATGCTAGGCTATAACATTTTTTGCCAATAATACTGCTTTTCCTCATTTTGAATTTCAAAACACTGAAGTAGCTGACATCGATTCCATCAAATAGAGGGGGTAGGAAACACTCTATGGCATGCTCTGTCTGAGCCAGACAGCCACCAGCATCTCAAAAGACAGGACCTCTCCCAGGACAAGCAAAATGTTGACAGGGAAAAGCTTGGAAGATGGAAACTTTGAGGCTGTGTCTCCCTACACCTGGCAAACTGCACAGATGAACCCACCCACCAAATTACTTCCAAAGGATGCAAATTCTGCAAAAGGATGATCTGAACGAGACACATAGTGATACAAACAGTTCGATGGAGTTGTGAATCTGTTGAAGTTATTGCTTTGGATATCAACATTGTCCGGATGAATATGATAATAAAGCGATAAAATGAAATGAATAGTGCCCACACTATCCTGTTGAATCTAAAGCTGTGTTATTGCTTGCACCAATTTAACAGAGATCATTTAGGACTATGGAAAGGGATATCCATTTTCCCTGTAGTCCTGGCACCCCAAAGAACAAATCTGACATTCCCGTCAACAGTGGTCAAGGGCTGCATCACAGTTTCCTGCAGCTGTCACAGCCTGAACAGACTCATCCTGTAGTTAGCTGGGCAACTGTCTTGTCCGGGAAATCTACAGGCAGGGGGTTTCTCATATAGTGTATTTTCAGCTCACATAGTATACACTCCAGGCATCTTTGCCATCTCAACTGTGTCAGCTTACACAACTTCCTACGTAGCTTCTGCATCGGCATCTGCAAAAAGGTCACTTTCTTTGTTCAGCCAATCCTGATGGATAAGCTAATTTTGGCAGAGAATCAGGGAGCATGCTGGATTTTTTCTTTAAGTCTTCACACATCCACATTGTCATAGCATGGTTACTAGTGCCAGAGTCTTCTATACAGCACTGAATTGGTTTTCAGAAAATGCATTAGAAAGAACAATTGAATCTGAATGGTATTGCATAAAAACAATGACTGGAGGAAATCTGACTTTAATACTATCATTTGCTCTAAAATGCCTTTATACGGGTTTAATTTAGAAACAATGTAACTTTTCCTATGGGCATGAGTGCGCAAATCTAAATTTCCCTAGAGAAAAAAAACATTCATCAATAAAGCTACAGAGACAGTCTGTAACAGTAATTATATTGATGTTTTGAAATTTATTCTGTCTACCAAAATAGGAAAGAATATGAAATTGTTTTCTAAGCTAGCATATTGATGTATCTTTCCCAATATTACTTTCTCCATCTAGCAACAATTTTCACATGTGAGTCTTTCTCAATCTTATTCCCCCACATCCTTCTCCTTTCCCATTTTAGGAATAAAGCACAACTGGCGAATTCTGCATGCAAGAATTCAAACATCAGATCAATCAGACTGATCTTTAAGCCTCTGGATGAAATCTTTCCATAAGTGGAGAAAAATGCATGCAGTAACTTTGATCATGTAGGATATAATTTGATAATGGGAAGAATATTCTTTGTTATTAAAAGATTCCATACCTTAGCAAGATGCTTAATAATTTTGAAAATACATTGGTTCCAAAATACATTGATTGCTTTTCAACCCAAACTACTGGTGATTTCTTTGAATACCTTGCTGTCTGAATGTGGCCTTTCTTTCAACTGAATTCCTGATCTCCATCTCCAGATTGGATGATTGGGACCTTTTTTATGTATCTCCAAAAGACAGATCATTTACGTACCCTTGGCCCATTGTTTGAGTTCCATCATATATGACAGTTCTATATTATTTAAAACATAAAATCCTAGAACATAGAACTATATCTCTCAGACACTGAATGTTTGGAAAAGCTTCATTCCCCAAACTCAAAAATTTCATGCCTTGATCAGATCATAGTCCCAAATCATGGGGATCCATAATGTAACAACATTATGTTTAGAATCTAATTCTAAAAATGAGAGGCTGTTTGGTGTAATGTTAAAGGTACTGGCCTAAAAAGTAGGAGACTGTAGGTTCTAGTCATGATTTAAACAGTAAACCAGTTAGAAGACTTTGGGTCAATTTTTCTCAGCCCTAGCAAAAAGGCAGTGGCAAATTAATTCCAAAAAATCAGCACAAATCCAGCACATAGTTCCAGAAGAAGTCATGTGTTCCATGAATATCAACAATGCAGTGTTCTTTTAAAAACCTATAGCAGTGATGGCGAACCTTTTAGAGACCGTGCCCAAAAACTGGCAGCCCAGCAGCGCCATGGAGGTCACACCCTCTGCCTGCGCCCCGCAGCATCAACTGTGCGGGATGGGGCATGAGGGCAGAGTCTTGTCTATGCTGCCTGGCTGCCATGTCCTTGGCTGTGCTGCTCCGTGTGGGCCACGCTCGGGGGCGACTCTCCTCCAGGGGGGCTGCTGGTGAGGAGGGGGTTGTGGGGGGAGGCAAGGCTGGGGCAACAGCATGTGTGCCTACAGAGAGGGCTCTGAATGCCGCTTCTGGCATGCATGCCATAGGTTCGCCACTACTGATCTATAGTATATCTACATTTGGAATACTGTGTATAATTCTGGTCACTATCGTTTTAAAATAACATATAGACAATAGAAAAACTGCAAAAGAGGGCAACAAAAACAGTCAGTGTACCCAAATACCTACATTACATGAAAAAGGTAAAATGTTTGAGTCTTAGAACAAAAAAGACTTAGGGGGAATATAATTAAGGCACATAAAACGATGGGGAGAAATTTGTCTTCTTTTTAAAAAATATAATTAGGAGTCATACACCGAAGCACATTTGAAACAGATTCAGAATAGACAAAGGGAAGTACGTCTTCTTTTACATAAACTGTAGAATTTTTACTGTGAAACAACTTGATGACCATTTCCTGGATAAGATTGAAAGAAATTAGATACATTAATTCTGGAAAGGTATATCAAGGCTAGTGGTCTTGAAGTCTCAAATTTACTTGCAGATGATGGGCAATGTGCCTCCAAATACCAGTTACAATGTAAAAAGAGAGTTACATTGGTGGGTCACCAAGTGAAAGACTATTGGCTTAGATGGTGCTTGACATGGTTTAGTCTCATTTTTATATTCTTATAACAACGCACATTCACAAAATGGCTCTCATAGGGAGCATGTCCAACACCAAAACATTCATTTACCAGAAAGTGAACTAGGTTCTCACCCGTGTAAAATATTTTATGAAGCCAAAATGTACTGCTGCAAATAAATATGTTGGTAGAAGAAGGAGGATAAAAATGCAGTCAACACAAGACCACACTAATCTTCCCAATTTGTTTTATAAAAAGAACAACTAGAAACAAGACTGGACACAGAGGGATAAGTATGGAAGCTTCGTAGTGCATATATTTGGTTTATTTGCATATATTTATTAATATTTCCCTCTTCCCATTGGAATGCACTTCAGCAGTTCATACAGTAGTACAGAAAAGAGAAATGAATCTGTACATTGTAACTTCCTGAGAGCTTAATTAAAATTAGAAGCAAAGAAATTACTTTGACTCCATCATGCAAACAATGATTGGCTCCTTGACAACATGAAAAGAGCCAGTATAGATTTAAAACAATAGCTAGGGCCCAACCAATATATTATTTATCCACAGAAAGGAACAATCCAGCAGGGCACAGATCTACCCACCATCTTGAAAACTATTTCTGTTGCAATGAAAATGCTGCTTCCTATTTATTCTGAACCTTTGGCTATCTGTAATTTTACATCTTTTAACCAACAGCCATTTAGTAAAAACAAAATCTTCACTTCTCAAACCTGTTGACCCTTCTTTTTTAAACAGTACTTTGTCCCAGAGTGACTATTCACAACATTTCTCAAATTGAGACTAATATATCTACTTGTTTATTGAAGCTATTTTGAGCCTTGCTCATTTTTTGCAAAAATCTTGAAGCAGTTAAAATACTATTTAAAAGAAGAAAAGATTGAAGTACCAGAAACATGTAGCAGATGTTTACAAATTTGATAGATAAAAACATCAAACATCAAATAAAATAACAAAAATATTATCATCAATATTTTAACAGAATAACAGAGTTGGAAGAGACCTTGGAGGTATTCTAGTTCAATCCCCTGCTCAAGCAGGAAACCCTATATCATTTTGGACAATTGTTCCAGTGTTGGAACATCCACAGCTTCTGGAAGCAAGCCATTCCACTGGTTAATTTTTCTAACAGTCAGGAAATTTCTCCTTAGTTCTAGATTGGTTCTTTCCTTGATTAATTTCCATCCATTGCTTCTTATCCTACCTTCAGGTAAGTGGTGGGATTCAAATATGTGAACAACCAGTTATCTGTGTGGATGCCGCTTCCAGAGGTCCATTCTGGGCCTGGGCAACAAAAAATTAGCTACCAGTTCTGCCAAACTGGTGCACACTGGCTGAATCCCACCACTGCTTCAGGTGCTTTGAAAAATAGGTTGACCCTTCTTTCTTCTGGCAGCTCCTTAGATATTGGAATATTATTATCATATTACTCCCAGTCCTTCTTTTCATTAAACTAGATATACCCAATTCCTGGAATCGTTTCTCATATGTTTTATCCTCCAGTCATCTAATCATTTCTGTTGCTCTTCTCTGCACTCTCAACATCTTTTTTATATTGTGGCAATCAAAACTGGATGTAATATTCCGTGTGTGGTCTTACAAAGGCATTATAAATTGGCATTAATCCTTCACATATCTTGGTTCTATCCGTCTGTTAATTCAGCCTAGGACTGCATTAAGTCCACAATCCTAAAATTGTCAGAGTTGAGATACTTGGAATGTCCATTCTATTGTTTATTCTTTTTCTTCCATTTCATTCAGTCCATAATTCTTTTCTTCTTTACAAAGGTTGTATTTGGAGAGAAAAGTTATTGTACCTTAGACTTATCCAGGGCTTTTCATGTTGATTTAAACATTATTTTCTCTGTGATATCAGATGCAGAGTGGGTGGACCAGTGGACTATGCCTACTCAGTGATAAGAGAATGAATGTATTGTGCATTCAGAGGCATTCTCCTTTTCATTGCTATTTTATATTATCTTCCGGAAATGACATACAATATATCAAATAGAATCCAGTGCTGAGCTTTGAAAGCCCAATCTCAAATCCAGCCTCATATGCAATTCTCTCTCCCATTAATCTCTTGATTATATATCAGTTGCATTAAAAATATTGTGCTCAAATATTATTATGTCTTCTTATCAAACATACACATTCCTGGCAAAATACTTTTCTGTTCCTTCCATCTTCTTACTTTGCATCAGCAATGCATAAATGTTGAACTGTAATTTAGGTTATTAAATTATGTCATTGCAGATGGGAGGATTGCTTAAAGCTGAACAGAATCACGGAGGAATACATGTCAAAAATTTGTATATATTTATTTGGAGAAACCACATTTTTGGGATGTGGTTAGTCCTAATCAGATTTAGAATGTATGCTTATGAGGTAGAAATTGGACAGAGCAACCTCTCCTGTAAGCAAATTATTGCATCATTCAGTTAGCCTATATATTCAGCTCAAATACTTCAGTCGGGAGCCACTGTTGTCTCATCAAAGCTAATGAGACTATTTATAAAACAAGGCAGGAAAAGAAATACACCCCCCCCCACACACACACACACACACACTGCCATTCTTCCTTAGTCTGGTAGACTTTCATCCCTTTGTCACTGGGCTAATACTACTATCTTTTAAACAGTCTTGTGTTTTATAGAAAGGCAGAAGGATGAGTACATGCATTTTGTCACAGGAGTCATAAATTGTCTTTATAGCTTTGCAAGGCTGCTTTCAACACAACCAAATCTGGGAATACTGTAAATTCAAAGAGCTTGTAAATATTGTTTAAGTATTTGAAATGGTAGAAGAGGAGGGGAAAACCTGTGACGTCTCCATTCTGAGCATACACTGAAGCCATGAATTTTAATGCTTAAGGTTTTCTTCATTGCCTTTCAATTAAGGGTAATAATTGGGTGTTATGCACCCACATTTTCTGAAAAATAGACAATTCCAGAGCTATCTGTTATGGAGTCAGCAACTGTGTGGAAAGGAGAATGTAATGGAAATATGCAGATTTATTCAAACCTGCCTGAGATCATGGGGAAATCTATTGTTTCAGCATCTTGCCAGCACTATAAAAAAAAGCAGAAGTGAAGAGCAAATAAATTTTGCAGCGTTCCATGTCTTCATTTACATTTAAAAATCAACCCTTCCATTCTGAGAGAATAAATTCAAATCAACTGATTGGTCGAAATCATTGTTTAGTAAGTCTTCATTTATTCTCCAGGTTGATAGTGATTGCTCCAGATTATCAATGTCATGGGATTTCAATTTCAGTTGGGGGTAAGGATAAACAATTCAGAATTACATAGCTTTGATGATAACTATATACTTATCATAAAATTATCATGAGGCTGTAGGAGGCCACATTTTATATCTACAATTACTATGGAACAGTGCACATGCAATTGGACAATAAAGGTTATTTCCATCAGTTACATCTCATGGACAAATTGTTTTCTAGTTATTGTGAAGCTAGTTGGTAGTATCAACCCTGATAGAAGGAGGGACTGATTAAGTGGGTTTACTCCAAAGGGAGAAAAAAAAGGATTACTAAATGTTGTTCTGATAAGTCACAGATTTTTCTCTCCAAATAGATAAGCTTGTACAAATAATAAATTTAATATGTGTTGTATATAAATTATTTGCAAGGGGAGGGTCTAATGGAGCCAATTGCTTTGTTCACATTCTCATCTAAATTCATCAGCTGTGGCAAATTTCAGTACTGAGCCCAAAGTGCATGCAGAGTACAAAATAAATTGAAACAGGCCAAAAAATGTCCCTTCATTAATCCTGAATATTTGTTCTCAGATCTTCAAATCTTAATTTTAATCTTAATCAGAATAGAGCTGGAAGGGACCTTGGAGGCCTTCTAGTCCAGACCCTGCTCAAGCAGGAGACCCTATACCATTTCAGACAAGTGGTTGTCCAGTCTCTTCTTAAAACCTCCAAAGATGAAACACCCACAACTTATGAAGTCAAACTGTTCCACTGGTTAATTGTTAGGAAGTTTCTCCTTAATTCTAGGTTGCTTCTCTCCTTGATTAGTTTCCATCCATTGTTCTTGTCTTGCTTTCTGATGCTTTGAAAAATAAGTTGATCTTTGTGGCAGCCCCTCAAATACTGGAATACTGCTATCATGTCACCCCTAATTTTTCTTTTCTCTAGACTATCCATACCCAATTTCTGCATTAATCCTCATTAATTATGATAATTTTGTATGCTTTTTCTGTCTTCTCATCCTTTTTTCCTTTTCTCCTTTCTTTCTCTCTTATTGTTCATGGAACTGAAAACTTGTTTTTGGTGGTGAGCAATCATTGGGCTCTAAAAATTACTCTAACCCTTTACTTACATACATACTTACTTACTTATTTACTTACTTACTAAATGTACTGTGTATATCACTCATCTCATTCTGCAAAGCGATTCTGGGTATACAATTCTTACTTTGTATCTAACTATACACATGCAAACCAAACTTTTCACCTTCCCTTTACCTAATGATTCTCTGATGTTTTTGACCCTTTCAAAACTCCTACTGTTTGCTTGCTTGCTTGCTTGATTTAAAATATTTATATAATTGATACCAAACTCTGGGCAGTTTCTAATCAAGAATTAAAACAATATTAATAATAAATCAACATAAAAACCATACTAAAATTATTTAAACCACAAACATTAGAAACAAAAACATGACATCCAGTTAAGCTTCCAACATATAGTCACTCATCTTATCCCAGGGTTTGGGAGGAAAGCTGAGTCTTCAGTGCTTTTCCATTATCCATGCAACAGTCTCGGATTGCTTTTCAATGGTCTGAGCCCTAGGAATCCATTTATTTCTTAACTATAGTAGAAATATTGTGTGGTACAAATCAAGGGCAACATTTTGAGGTAACTGTTAGATTTCTTTAAATTATTGCAGGAAATCTGTTGTAGTAGTAATTCAGATTATGAATCCTGTAACTGATTATTAAATGGTAAATTAATTGATTACATATAATCATGGGAATTTTCAATTGCATATAATCATGTGGGTTGTTTTTTTTTACAAACTGATGACTGACATGGAATGCAAATGGAAATTTCAGCACTAATGAAATATAAATGACAGAAGTGTCAGACCCAAACATTATTAGTTTTGTTGGCAAACGCTATCTAAACAATTAAAATTTATTTCATGCTAAGCATAAACCAAAAATAGACAATGTTATTTCCTTCAGTAATTAAATAATTATTATATGTAAGGCCTGAACATGCTTAAAGAGGATAGGTGTTAGCTGATAAGCTAGCATATACTATCCAGCATTGACTTTTTTAGTCATGACAACTGTGTTAGACTGCAGTCAAGCAAAAACTATGGAAAAATAATAAAATAATAAAATAAATAATAAAACTGAGTTTTAATTATGACCATACATCAGTTCAGATATATCAGAATGAACAACAGATTTACCATATGGATTAGCAAATATGTGTCATGAGGAATACAGTCTTGGGGAATTCTAATATGAACTATTGGCTGATCTATTTTTCATAATTATACAACTATCACAATATCTACCACATCTACCACATTATTTGGATAATGCTGTGCAGTTCTTCTTAGCTTAAAAAGAAATTTGAAAATGCTAATAGTGAGCAATTTACGCTTGAGAGATCTCATATTTTTTGGAAAAAAAATTGCATTGAAGTTTTTTGGTTGGAGAGACAGATTACAACATGCTATGGAATTCCGGGAGATGAAATCCACATAGCTTAAAAGTTGTTATGGTTGAGACACACTGATCTAGATACAGAAATTTGAAAAGCTATCCTGGAAGAAGGGAGAGGAAAACAACTTTCATACTGTTGCCAAAAAATAATGGAGACATATTCATGAAGTCACCAGGAGACACAATTGACATGGAAATTTCACCATAACAATTTCAGCACAATTACTACCAGTATGTACTGTTGGTGTCTGTACATGTGAGTGTGTATATAAATATAAAAAATAGGAATCTTGGTCTTGAAAAATTCTCAGTACTTATGAAAATAACATTATTAACAATTACATTGAAGCATGGATTATAGATTTTTATTAGCATTAATTTAAATAGTATTCATTTCTTTACATTTACCTTTAATGCTTACATATGCATACATACATGCATATATGTAAATGTTTGTATTTAAAAATTAGTTATAATGATTTCAGTCAAAATAGCAACCAAGTGCATTCTGTCTGTGTCACTGATATTTACACAAAACAAAATCTGTTTTATGCACATGTGCCCACTGGCTTTTTCTTTGAGTAGATAACTCAATTGATAACATGGCTTGTTCAGTGGTGGGATTCAGCCAGTTCACACCAGTTCAGCAGAACTGGTAGCTAATTTTTTGTTGCCCAGGCCCAGAATGGACTTCTGGAAGTGGCATCCACACAGAGAACCGGTTGTTCACATATTTGGATCCCACCACTGGGCTTGTTTGAAAGTTGTTGCATTGATTTTCTATTTTTTTTTTCAGATAGAAGAAGCCACAGAAGCATTCAGCACATAAAACCATGTTGAATTTGAATTTGCACAACTTAACAATAATGCAGGCAAATGGATTGCAATACCAAAAATGAAATTTGGGGGTGGTCATAGACTTAGCATCATCTATGAAGGCACAGATACTATCCATTTGGGGAGAGTCAGCATTCACAGAACTGATCTTTATCAAAGCTATGGATCCTTGACAAATGTATCTGGACGAGGCCTGGAATTAATATTCTTAAAGCCATTATTTTGAGGAAGCAAGAGATATGTACGGTATGATTAGGATCATAGAAATGAAAGACCCATCATTTTGTTTATGGCAGAACACAAAGGGCTGAAGCCAAGAGCTCTTCAACATAAGAATGTTATGCTAATTCAAAGGCAGATCTGAACTTCTGTAATCCCATGATACCAATGGTGTTTGAAAGTTACAGCAACTAAATAACATTGTGGTTCTGTAGAACTTGAGGGCAATCAGTGTTCCCATTTTCAGGAACTCCTTTCCTGGTTATGACTTTTGATCTTTACATTTTTCAGAGTTAAAGTGTGCTTGACACCTGTTTAGAACTCTCCCTTATGTGAACTGTTGGGATATTTTGTTCAGAGGCAAGCAAATGTACAGAATAGAAGTAGTGATATGAATACAAGAGTGTGAGCAACATTTTCTTTCCTTTGATATTTTTTTAATAAATTGAAGCCAGTGAATTTTACCTGTTTTCCATTTTTTGAGTTTGATAAGTTTGAAGGTATTGTGCTCCAACAGCTTTGAGGAGATAGGGAATATGGAAATGTTCCAATGTAACATTTCTGGTATCTAGGGGTTTCCTCATAATCTCATTCGATCCCTCCTAATTCTATGAAAACATCCTTCATTAACTTGCAGCTTTCATCAGTTATTCTTCCTGTCATGTAAATTATCTGATAAAGCCTAGACTGTTGCTTGATGTTTCCTGAACAGAAGCTAATACTTAGAAATAAGTACAGATTTCTGTGTTTGGGTAAATTATCAAATCTCTCCCCCCCCCCCCGCCTCTCTCTCTGCCTTTCTCACACACAATTTCATACACATACTCATACACAAAAAGACCAGTACATAGATCTGTAAAACTATATGACAAACATCCAACTTGATTTCAAATGGATTAACCAGTTTTCCACAGTCTGCAGTCAGAGTTTAGATCTCAAGAATCAAAGCCTAATCCCATGTTTATGAATTTTACTTATTATTTTTATTTTATTTTGATACACTAATATAAAATGCAGCCATGCAAGCCACAAAACAGATCTGCTTAACTATATTAATCTTGTTTTCAGTTCTAATAGACTTGACTCAATAGATCTCTTCATGTTCTGTTCATGCTGAACAAGCATGGAAATTTCAGTTCTTTCAATGAGTAGTAGGAAACAGCAGTGGTTACATAGCTGACCACAATGGATGACCAATGAGGAAATAAAAGGCAAGAACAATCATGATATTTGGCAAAAACACAATGGAACTCGATGATGTTTACTCAGAAGCCATCATTACAGTTCTTTACCTTGAAGAGGAACCAAGAGTGAAGGTTTAATTAGAAGATACTTTTGTGAATGAATTTCAGTTGTGGATAAGGCTCTTATTATACAATTTCCTTGCATCATTGAAGACATGGACATGAAATCCAGATGATTATGTCTTCCCTTTACAATACTTCTATGTTTCTGTACTGCTTATTACCACCACCACCATCATCACCATTACCACATACACACACACACACACACACACACACAACCTCCTAAATAAGAGAAAGTTTTCTTTGGCTAGTTTCATTAGGAACTTCCCCATATAATCGCCTTTTTCAGCCTAATGCTTACATGTATTCACAGAAAAAGTCAACTCAAAAGCTTATGACTTCTTTTTCCCATCTGCCTCTGTTACTGCAGCCCAGCATTATCTTATACAGATGCGAGTTCCATATAGGTTAGATACTATGAAATCATGGGAAAAAAGGCATAAACATAGTCCACAAAATCATTCAATACATAAAATAACCAAACAACATGACTCATGTACACTGAACCATAAATTCAGAAGGGAGAAGTTTACAATGAGGACGTTTACAAGCAAGTTTATCCTTTCCCCTCAGTCTTTTTAAAATGAAATTTGTCTTTATTGTTTGGTTGCTTGGGAGGATTTGAAAATCCTTCTGTAAGAGTTGTTTTGGGCTATGGATATTATTGTCCCAGTGCTCAAATTACAGTATATTATTTTTCTCTTTATAGGGAGTATTTATAGGATGTCTGAGTGTTTATAGGATAGCTGAGTTTTGCCCATAATACTGTTGATTATGAGAAATCTCTCTATATATAGATTTGCACAAGTTGTTTTGCTGCTGTAGTTATTCATTTTGTGTTACCCTCCCTCGTCTTACTTTAGGCTTAGTTTAAGAATTTTGAAACTGTATTCCCCTCTTTATGTTCCATGCACTTGAATGGAATGAAAGAGGATCTCTCATGTGACTATCATGATACAACTGGACTTGCATGGAAAGGGAAAAAAAATACTTCCCAGGTGAGAGGCAAAATCCACCTTACACAATGACAGTTGCTGCATTCCCATGACACATTTAACTGTGCTGCATTCACTTGAAATGAAGGGGGTGGGGGGAGTCAATAAAGGTGCTGAAACATGACCTATGGACACATTCACTGTCCTCTGTGCTTTAAAACTCAATACTATTTGGAAGCAATGTTTGAAAATGCAGCATAATTAACAGAAGGGTTTGGTATCTGCTATCCTGTTTTCTGAGGCCTGCCAATCTTAGCCTATGAGTCCTGGATGAAATGAATATGCCCTGAGTAGTTCTTTTTGCTTTTCTTCCCAGATGCTTCCATACCTGCTACTTGCTCGCTGACCAATGGCTGCTGCTGTAATAAAACCTTACGATTCTTCTTGCACAATGCACAAAGCTAATAGGATACCTTATTATTATGGTTCGTTGCATAGTCAACCAGATGTTCAGCCTAGATTTGGCATTTTTATTCACCTATTGAGCCCTTCCCAAAGATCTGGGATAGGCAGATTTTGTTGTTTGATGGCGTTAAAGGTATTGCTGCAGGATGTAATCTGTTTCAAGTAAGGTGGGGGGTTTTTTGCAATTGACTGATGCTGATTTTGTCAATGCCAATGGACTTTAGTAGCAACAATGGTGCATTGGGGTATCTGCAAGAAACACCATTTGCCTGCAAACAAGAATTGGTGGGTCCTCACAATAGACACAGTAAGAGAAAATGAACCTAAGTGCTCTGGGGTTTCAGACTTCAAACAGAAAAACACCTGCCACATAACACCCAAACTTATAAATGTTGAATAAGAAAGACAAATAAAAGTCTGGACAGTAGATGCAGTAGTACCTATAGACAGAATAGAACAGAAAGAATTCCAAATAGAAACAGAACCACTGTGGCAAAAGAAAGCAAATATAGTATCAATAATAGGCACCTTGGGTGCAATCCCAAAATAACTGGAGCAGCATTGGCATTGATAAAGTCACCCCAAATCAATTGCAAAAGGTAACTTTTCTTGAAACAGCTTAGATTCTGTGAAGATATCTTTAACACCATCAAACAACAACATTTGCCAATCTCAGGGCCTTGAAAGGCAGATAAAAATACAAAATCCAGTCTAAATATCTGGCTGATTTTGTGATGAGCCCTAATAATAACACATGCTTCTATTCATCAGAATATGAGAAAGCATACACAAGAGTTCCCCCACTGTTTCTTTCCCCCATTTGCATTGTTTTGACAAGCATCACATTTTGAGAATTTATATTTACCAGAGTAACATGTAGCTCTGCCCTGTGGTTGTATATTTGTTGGTCACCACCTACAATTTTAACTAGCTTCACAATATTTTGCCCTTCACATCTTCAGTGCCATATGCTAAGTTATAAAATGAGGCAGTCCATTAGAAAAGGCAAGAATAAATATCTTGGGCCACCTCTATGGCAAGCAGGTAAGTGAAGCCTCCTCAACTTCTACAAGTCCAGGAGTAAAACATTGACTTAACAGTTGGCTTCCTGTCATTTATATATGGAGAGAAGAGGAGGAAGAGGAGTAGAAAGGAGTTGCTGCTGTTGCCACCCATTTTACATTGACAGGAGAATGATTAATGAGATACTTTCATTTGTTTTAATATAGAAGAGCACTAGAGAAAAAAGTATTTCAGGAATGCTATGCATGAGTGTTTCCTCTTTACAGAAACAAAAAAATAAAGATTACATATACTCTGAACATATATTTTGTTTCATTTGACCATCATCAAAATCTTTGTCTTTGTTTCTCTTTTTTCCCTTCCTCCTTAACAATTCAAGTTTACAGTAGTGGCCCACTATCAGTTTTAAAAGCTCAAGAGAAAAAGCAGGCTGCAGACTGCAAACCATCTTTCCAAATACAAACACCACTTGCTTTATACTCTCTATGCAACTGAGGGTATGGGGCAGCAAAGAAGCGCTTTGTAAACAATTGGTCTACAGAGAATTCCTCCCTTGGTATTCTGTGAGGAAACACTATAGCCTCCTTTAAACATTAAGGCTTGATTTGTCCCTATGTCAGCCTTGCAGGGTGCTTTTTTTTTTTTTTTACTTCCCTCCTCCTTCTTCCACTTCTTTTAAACAGCAACTGAATTCATCTGTGACAGATTCAAAACAGGAAATTAACATCCTGCTGCGAAGCAGTAAAGCCTCAGAGGAAGCTGTGCAAGAGTATAGGAGGTGTAAGATGAACAAACATAACACTTCTTTTTTATAGAACAGGAAAGCTACAAAGGCAAGGTGGACACCGGGCAAGATTTTATATGACAGTTTGCATTACTGACTGCTTTATTGCTATACAAAGTTCAAAGTTGTCCTCTGGGAATTGTTTCTAAATAGAAGACCTGCTAGGCCTCAAACCTTCCTGGAAATCTGTCTGCTCTGCTCTAAAAGCCTCTGTCCATAATCTCAGATGCCAATCAGTGCATGCTCTGAGGCAATCCATATTAAATTTTCACATTGCAAGACTTGAGTCCTGAAACTGAAAACAGAATCTGAATCCAAGGCCTGATAATATCTGGCTTGGAGAACACTGACAAGGAAGAAAAAAATGGCAAAATATTTGGCCAAGTCATACAAAACTAAAAAATGTAATTGGCCAAGAACGATGTGTGGTACTGTGATTCTCCTCATATTAGTAGATGTGGACCAAGCTAAGACTCTTGGATTTAGATCACAGTAAGCTATTATTTTTCCTGAGAATTAACAAAGATAAACTATTCTTCCTTTCTTTAATAATGTGGCTTTTGTTTGTGTCAGACACCTCTACTTTGCTTGCATGCATTTTATTATCCTATACTCTTTTTGGGAGTCTGCCATTCTGTTGGGAGGGGGCTGGGGAATGTATTTGTCTTTCTATGCTCTGTCCTCTGGGAAGATGCCTCCCTCCATGAGAAAGAAATGTGGCCTGAAGACATCTGCCTTATCTCCAGACAACGGAGCCTGGGACCATTGGGAAATGAAACCGAGAGAGATCTTGAGATGGGCGCTAAATCACCAGGTTCTCAAAATAACATAGCACCTGTGGATTGGCTGGATTTCAACCAGATGGTTGGACACTGGAGGGAGGAGTTCTGTCTGGGCATTATGATGTAACCATTTGCCTGTGAATTCTTCAGACCTTGCTTTGCTCTACTGCTATCACTAACTTTCAATAAAAGTTCCTTTTGAAACAATGCTTGTTTCAAGAGTTCTGCTTTCTTGGGAGACCTAGTTGAGGCAGATCCCTACAGTTTGTTTGTCATTCTGCAGTGTAAACTTTGCCACATAATGAAGTCGTTTTCTAATTCTAATTTTGGAATAGGTAAAAAAAAAAAAGGCTAAGATTTCCAAACTTCTTCCTAAAGCATATTAAAGGGGGACAATTATGGACATATAGCAAGATACTTTTCTAATTACTTACCTAGCAAAATAAAGCTTCTAATGCTGCCACAAAAAATGTTTTTATTGCAATACCCTAATTGTTTCATTGCTGTGAACTGTTCTTAACACTGAGGTTAGTGGCCAAGCAATCTGCTTTTATGTATCTAGTTGTTTATTTTGAGAAGCAGGATATCATGTACAGTGGATTTCTGTCCAGATTTGTGAGGCATTTGAAATATCATTACTATATTATCAGATTTAAAAGCATGGATGCTAGCTTGAAAGATAAGATATTCAATCTCAAATGCTGAAGAATCTTTAGACGAGTTAGTCTTAGTAAGAATTCTTGCCTGAATTTACCTCTCCTTGGTCTCTTAATTACAGTACTATTGTGGTTATCTCTTGCCTCTGCCTCTAGTACAATTCATTCTATTCTTGGACTCTAGAGTAGTTTGAAAGCAGCTCTTGGTTTCCATGTTCTCATGCTATTTGCAATATTTTCCACTCAGCTGTAGTGCATTGAAACTGCTGGAAAGGTATTTGTTAGCATTGCTTATTAGATCCTTGATACCCCTGAAGAGCACATCCTTCACCACCTCTGCCCATTTCGGCCTTAGAAGGGAAAGTCTAGTTTCAGGGCTTTGCAGCTCTCCCTCCATTGCCCAGAGAAAAGGAAGAGAGGAATGAAATTGACAGATTCTCCTCCTGGTTTTAGCACCACACCAAGTACCGTGGGACTATCAGAGCTAGGGCTGGGAAATGTTTCTTTTTCCTCTGTACAGGCTTGGTTATTGACATCCAGCTGGACAAGATAGAGTACAAAATTTCACTCTTTGTTATCAGTGTATCAAACTGACAGAAGAGAAGACATCACAATTTGCTTTGAAAGTGCTGAGAAGGTTTGGACAATGAATATTGTGTTATAAGGGAAATGCCCTAAAGATAGCTACTCCTGAACAGAATAACAGAATTGGAAGAGACCTGGAGATCATCTAATATAGCTCCCTGTTCAAGCAGGAAAGCCTATATCATTTCAGACACATTGTCCAATCTCTTCTTTAAAATCTCTAGTGTTGGAGTACCCACAACTTCTGGAAGCAATCTGTTCCACTGGTTGGTTGCTCTAACTGTCAAAAAATCCTTCTGTTTCCTCTTCTTCTATACTGTATCATGTGTTCAGAGAGGATAGGTTAACAGACAAAAGTGGGGAATTGCAGTGGAAATGTGCTTTATGGTTTGCTGTGGGAGATGGATTTTGAAGTCTGAGGCTTAACAAGCACCAGGAAATACAAACCCTTGTTTGGGACCTACAAATCTGCAAAGTAGCAAACCACACTGAGTTTAATGAACAAAAATAAAGTTGAGTGTCAATCCTCAAATTGAAGATGGGATTTAATCTAAACTCAGCCTCTGTAATTACGTGAAACCAAAAACAATTGCATCTGATATATTAGCCACTTTGTAACAGCTGAATGAAGAATTCAAGCTGAAGATAAACTTATCAACAATCCTGTGTGCTATTAAACATAATGATTTAATGTACTGCATATACCAATAATCAAGGTTGCTTCATGTATCATATGTACTGAAATGTCCAAACTTTTCACTAAAACACAATAACCTTATTCAGGTATGGTAATAAAAAGCAAGGATCCTCTCAAATTGCTAGCAATGGTCTCAGAAGGAAGATTTTTTTAAAAAATCTATTTATACATGATCATCTAAGTGGGTTAAACCACAGCACTTTTATTGCCAATAATGGACTATGTAGGACTTTCTAAAAGCATTTATGTAGAGCATTATAGCTGCCTTGGGAAACTCCCATGTATTAATAAAATGAATTGTAACATCCTATACTGTGCTGGATCTCTATGGAAATAACTGAAGTATTATTTCAGAGTTTATTTCAGTGTCATGATTAAAAGTACTTGGTTAGAGGGGATACCTGATGAAAAACAGAATGAGCAACTATTGTACATCCCTCTTGCTAAAAGGCTATTGTGGCAATAAACTCAGCTCTGGAAGATCTCAGCCACAATATCAAGTAACATCTCTATATTTCTTTGTGATTGCTGTATGTTAACATTTTGCCAATTTCATTGTTATAATTCAGGTCATGATATCTCTGGAGACTCATAGAGTTAATGCTCTAGCTAGGGTTGAAAAACATTAATTTTCATATGCATAATTACAATTAAGAGACAGCATTCAATATCACATTGAACACATGTCTACAGTTTTACAAAAGACCTGTGTAAGTTTTGAGATGGCCAACACATCAAATGCAGTTCAGCAATTATTGCTAGTGGCAGTAGTACTACTGCAGTTTTAAAATATATGCCACAAAATGGAAGGAGAGAAAAGCAGAGTAAGTTAGAAAGAAAATTCACAATTTATCCTATGTTCACATAACCTTTTTTTTTTTATTTAAAATGGTTTCCCTTAGTCCTCTTTATCTGTTACTAAAGTTTTTAAGACTTTAAGCTCTTTTCAAGCTTTGATTAAGATGAGTTAGTGGGAGCAGTAAATCTCCCAGAGGTAAAGTTTTATCGCAAGGCAAATTCCGCTGTCTATATTATACCTCAGAGGGTGGTCTTTTAATTTAAAATACCAGTAAGATATAGTTTAGTTTGGTCTGTCATGCTTAGGTCTGTCTTTTTTCCCCTCAATCTCTCTTTTTTTCTTTTTACCCCAAATCTTGGACATTTAATATACAGTACTGCAATATTATATCTGGATTTGTCTTATGATTTTATGCTTTCTCATTTCAGTCTGCCATAAGTACATGTCATTTGTCTGCTGCCTTGCTATTTTATTTCTCATCTTTTTACACTGTCATTTTGGTCATACATGGCTGCCATTCACATGGCAACTCCCAGTATTCCTAGCCAAGCTGCCCAAAGTCTCGAGCTGATATGAGCTTAGGCAAGTGCACTGGAGAACTGAGAGTAGCAGCATTCCCATGATTCCCTTCAAATATTCCTTTATAAATGGATAAGCCTTCCTCATGGCAGCCATTATATAAGAACATGCACCTTAGAGCAGGGGTCTTCAAACTTGGCCCTTTTATGGCTTGTGGGCTTCAACTCCCAGAATTCCTCAGCCAGGCACGCTGGCTGAGGAATTCTGTGAGTTGAAGTCCATAAGTCATAAAAGGGCCAAGTTTGAAGACCCCTGCCTTAGATGGTTAAAATTCCAAACATTATATGTCCTCCCTTTGTACAAAGCATTTTCAAACAGTGACACAGCTGGGCTGAACTTGAATCATGTATATAACATGGGAAGCTCACCCCTTCTCCAAATAAATCAGGACCATTCACAATTAGATATAAGTGCACATTAAATAAAAATACCATCACTACTGTCCTACTGCATCTACAAAGAGTTCTGAGGTTGCAGAGCTTGTTATCCCATTTTTACTTATTCACTGACTTATATTTCCCTGGGTGGTCTGGATCAGCCTCCTTGGCATAAAATGAAACCGCGAAGCAAATTTAGGGGGTTATAGAAGCGTAGCAAATGCTTATTTAGCTAATACTGTATGAATGCATAAATTAAAATGTATTTGTTAATTTACAGAAAATGCACATTTGTTAATTTTCTGAAAGTGTAAGATAAAAATGAATAGGAATAGGATATTATGACATGTTTGCATGAATATGGACTTGAGAATTGCATAGGCATCTGTCAGGGAGCAATGGGGAGGAAACATTGAATTGTGTGTGAATATGATTCAAACTCCATCCCTTTGTACTTCCATTGTGCCAGTGCAGATGTTAATTCCATTTTGACGAAATCTCAGATTGCTGCAGGCACCCCTCGATATTTAGTTGGTTAATGTAATAAGAGCAGTATAAACAGTGGAAATAAGACAAGCATGAGAATAAATTAAATGCTGAGCGAATAGTTCAGCATTGAGCAGGGAGCAAAGCAAGCATATATGATGTCTCCTTAGTTATTTAATGTATTTATGCTAGTAGAAGGTATGTAGGTCAGAGGTTCATGTTGTATTGCTAGAGTTCTCTGAGTTAGGTTTTGGGGATTGCGTGAGGTAAAAACAAGGATGAGTTTCTAGGATAGAAAACTATATTTCCATTTTTCCATCATGCTATGCCTTTATTTGGTTTTGTACTTATTTTCTACTCATTACCATAGTTTGTAACATCATCAATGCAGAAGAAATAAAGGAAGTGAGGTTCATTGGTTGGCAAGCAATGCATATAGCTTTCTATTGTGTCAGTTATATGCATGTTTGTGCGAGATTTCTATGAGTAGCAGCTAAACTGCATGAGAATAAATCTGTATGTATATCTTTTTGATAGGCCCATAGATAAGGCATGATATATTTATGGAATACTTGTGACATTAGAGGTGCATTGGTTTGGAACCCAAAGCTATGTAAACTTCTATACCGTATACAGGTCATACTGTGTGGGCTGAAAGTCAAAAGATCTGCAGTGTTAGGTTACATAGATTGCACGAGGCAACAAGCTGTATGGATCAAAAATATATAGAACCAAAGTGGTTAGTTTGTTTGACAGGGAAAATGGAGTGAAGCATTGCAAATTACATACAACAATAACAATAACAATAACAATAACAATAACAATAACAATAACAATAACAATAACAATAACAATAACAATAACAATAACAATAATAATAATAATAATAATAATAATAATAATAATAATAATAATAATAATAATAATAATAATAATAAAGTTGGAAGGGACCTTGGAGGTCATCGAGTCCAATCCCCTGCTCAGGCAGGAACCCTACACCATTTCAGACAAATGGCTGTCCAGTCTCTTCTTAAAAACTTCCAGTGTTGGAGCATTCACCGCCTCTGGAGGCAGGTTGTTCCACTGGTTAATTGCTCTAACTGTCAGGAAGTTTCTCCTTAGTTCTAAGCTGCTTCTCTCCTTGATCAGTTTCCACCTGTTGCTTCTCGTCCTGCCTTCAGGCACCTTGGAGAATAGCTTGACTCCCTCTTCTTTGTGGCAGCCCCTGAGATATTGGAACACTGCTATCATGTCCCCCCTCGTCCTTCTCTTTGTTAAACTAGACATACCCAATTCCAGCAACCGTTATATGTTTTAGCCTCCAGTCCCCTAATCATTTTTGTTGCTCTTCTCTGTACTCTTTCTAGAGTCTCAGCATCTTTTTTACATCGTGGTGACCAAAACTGGATGCAGTATTCCAAGTGTGGCCTTACTAAGGCATTGTAAAGTGGTATTAATACTTCACGTGATCTTGATTCTATCCCTCTGTTAATGCAGCCCAGCACTGTGTTGGCTTTTTTTGGCAGCTGCAGCACACTGCTGGCTCATATTTAAGTGCCCACATGAAAGTGAGACATTTGTCAGGAGAAACATAAAATGAGCCTTGGAGGTGTGTATGATAGACAAGAAGACATAAAGTCATGAAAGAAGGGGTGCTGAATGTATCTGGATGAAATATAAAAAAATAAGTGAGAAAAGTATGTTGAGGTAGTTTGGTCATAGTTTGGTCATACAGAATGCATGAATCACATTTCAGAACAAATACAAAAATGTTGAATGAACAGGCCAAAAGAGGGAGAGAGAAGCAGAGAAAGATGTGGATGGATGGAGCTGAAATCTTAAAAACAAGATAAGCAAAAAAAATTAAACAATAAAGGCAGTGTATGAAGCAGCATGAGGTAAAAACAAGGATGATTTTCAAGGATAGAAAACTATATTTCCATTTTTTTTCCTTCATGCTATGCCTTTAATTTGTTTGGTTTTGTACTTATTTTCCGCTCTTTTGCATAATATTGGTTAACCCCCTCCCCCCAAAAAAGAATAGCAAATCAATATTTGTATCTGTATATTACTGCAAGGCTTATCAGGGTATGTGTCTGATATTTTCTGTTTCATGTGCAAAAATAATTTCCTGATTTGGGGATGCTATGCACTTTCATTTGAGCAAGTGCTTTGTGATGTCATACACATAATAAGATAATAACTAAATAGGGTACAGATACAGTTGTAAATACCAGTTGTGGGAATAGTACAGTATGCTGGACTAGGTATGCTTTGGGTTTGATCAAGAGATTTTTCCAAGTTGAAATTATTTTTGCCTCCAATATTTGCTTGTATCCCAGGAGTTTATGGGAGGTTTAACCATTGTCTGATTTGAAATTTGCTATAATTAGAACGGTACTTGCTATTGTAGTGCCTAAGAATACCTCCCTGAGATTATTCCATGATTCTGGAATTCCAAGCAAGGTCAGTTCAGTTTCTTTCCGCCTAGCTTCACACCATATGTGGGAAGGACAGAAGAGAATGAGTTAGTGGAAATGTGGGAAATAGACTCTTTATGGTTGGACCACTGGAAAGCATCTCCATCAGAATTGGTTAGAAATGTGCAGCTTAATAATTTTTAACCAAAAAGAGGGAATCAGTTCATGGCTAGATTCCAGGAAAAAAGTAATCATAATAGTAAAATAAAATATGAGAAGCTATATAAAAGGTCTGGACCTTCTCAAAATATGATTCAAGGTATTTTATTTCTACAGTTGTAGAAGTTTCTGGATAAGAGGAAATGTACTGTACCATTTCCCTTCAAAGCAGGGAAGTTTAATTTATTACTGTTAAGGAAGCCATCAAAGACTGTGAAGAGAAGTGCAAACAAATAATTACTCAGAATAAACTGTTCACTACATTTTCCAAATCTACTCTCAAGCAGGACTGTTAAGTTAGAGCACACCCCAAGTGTAGCTTTCCCTCCTGTACACTTTTTCCAAATAAAAAGAAGTTTCCCACACTGCTGTAGTTCCCTTAGCACAAACATTTAGCAAAGTAAATCTGACTCAGATTAGATCGTGCAACATCCTTGAATGCATTTGGGTCAATATAAAAGGGGGGGAATGACATTGCCATAGGTATACACTATAGGAAACCCAACCAAACAGAGGAAATAGATGAACTTTTTGCTAGTCAGTTAACTAAGGTATGTAGGAAGCACATCACAATAGTAATGGGGGACTTTAATTACCCTGACAACTGGGAGACAAACTCTGCACCAAGTGGAAGATCAAACAGGTTCCTGACAAACCTAGCAGACAATTTTGTCTCCCAAAAAGTAGAAAAGGGAACTAGGGGATTAGCCATATTGGACTTAATTCTCAGTAACAGAGATGAAATGATAGAAGGTGTTGAATTAACAGGAACCTTGGGGGGGGGAGATATCATGCAATATTGGAATTCAACATTATGCAAGTACAAGCAATAGAACATAGTCAAACTAGAATCTTGGACTTTAAGAGAGCTAATTTCAATAAACTTAGAGAGAACTTGGGGAGGATTCCATGGATGAGAATCCTCCAGGGGAAAACAACTCAAGAAGCTTGAGAAATTTTGAAAAGTGAGATAATAAAAGCCCAGTCTAGCACAATACCAACAAAGAAGAAAAACAACAGCTCTCAAAAGAAACCAGCATGTCTGCATAAAGAACTCTCTGATAAATTGAAAGACAAAAAGGACAAGTATAAAAAGTGGAAAGATGGGCACATAACTAAGGCAGAATATCAGCAAATAGCCTGAGTCTGCAAAGATAATGTGAGGAAAGCTAAGGCTCAAAATGAACTAAGGCTTGCGACAAAAGTCATCTTACGAAGATATTGAAATGTAGTTCACTTGTGGTACTCCACTGCTTACTTCCCTCCATGTAGATGTAGTACCAATAAGGACTATTCATTGAGTATAGTTTGTCAGTCAGTTACATTATCCTGGGACACATGAATTCACCTTCATTCAAAAGTAAAATTAAGTTTCATTAAAATGGTTCAGAGTTAAAACCATAAACTTATCATTATATGAGATTGAAAATAAAGATGTATTTGAAAATAATAAGGCTACCAGATTAATCTTATTCAGGGGAATAAATCTTGCTTTCATAGGCAACCCCATGTGACATCTTCTTGAGTAATGTAAATTTCAAGGAAACAATTTTGTTCAAGTTTGATGTCTTTCTATGCTCCAGATAATAGTAAAAAAAATAGATTAGTATTGCCCTGGCTTGTTGGCTGGGGAATTCTGGGTGGTTGAAGTCCATTCATCTTAAAGTTACAAGATTGAAAAACATTGCATTAAATCATTGCATATTCCCCTGAATATGTACCTTTTCAGCCGTTAATTTTCCATCTAACCACAAATAATGTAAAAATATTGGTATTTTGCCATGGTAAGGCAACTGATCCTCCAAAAGAGCTTGAGCCATCTTTCTTTGAAATCTTTGAGTTAGAGGAAGGATGCTTCCCCTAATTCAGGTTCAGGACAGACATGGTGAGAAGATAGATTATGTTTTAAAGCATCCTCTGAGGTATGGGGCCCATAGGTGCATTGCTTTTCCTTTCTCCTCAGCACTGTATCTGCAGTCCCCACAGCTCCCTCAAATGGGTAGGGCTGCATCCATTTCTTCCACAATGCAGAGTTTAGAAGGCATAAGTTACCGACACCTATATGAGAAGAACTATTTTTCCCATGTTGCGTGTTTTAGGGGGTAAAGCAGCAACTAGCTGACCTTGACTTTCTTAATACAATTACACAGGACAACCTGGTTAGCATTTGGACAGGAGACCACTGAGAAATCCAAGTGCTATAAACTAGAACTGAAAGTCAAAAATATGCCAATATATATTTCACTATCAAGAAATCTACAAGAATACATCCATGTAGTCACTGGGATTCAAGCTAACTTGAAAAAAAACTTTACTTTTTCAAGGAATAAAAAATCTCTGCAAGGCCTAAAATATCAATATTAACTTGTACCCTTCTTGCTCGTAAGCTCCCCCCCTCTAACTTTTTTTTAAAAAAAGAAATCACCAGAGAGAGAGAGAGAGAGAGAGAGAGAGAGAGAGAGAGAGAGAGAGAGAGAGAGAGAGAGAGAGAGAGAGAGAGATGGTTGCCCTCTCGGCTCTGTTTAAAAGGCTACCAAACCAATTTAAAACAAAGCACTGTGAGCAGGAGAAGGCCCTTGTCTTGAAGTTTCCTATCAACAGTTATCCCATATAGTGCAAGCGGAAGAGACCCAGCCTGTCTCCTTTTTACAATTTTCCCCACTTAAATGTTTTGCATTTCAAATTAAACAGAATTAATGCTACCAATTAACATAGGCAATTTGTTAGCAGAACTATTGTCTTCTGCTTTATCAAACAGCCTATGGGCTGGTCACCAGTCCATTAATTTCCACATGAGAATATCAGAAGTGGATATTACAAAGCTGAAAAAATATGCACAGTGTTGGATCGCGCAGGCAGTAAGACACGAGTCGAGTGACAGTCAGCTCTTGGTTTATTGGCAAGGCATAAGGTAAATCCGGACTGGCTCTCTGGGCCAGGGGAGCCCTCTTTTATGGGATTCCCCTGGCTTGTAATCACACAATTCCATTGGCTGGCAAGACCCTGTTGCTAGTTAGCCAACCAGCAACGGGCATG
>NW_015386505.1:304800-325969 GCF_001527695.2 Protobothrops mucrosquamatus | reverse complement strand
GACCCTGTTGCTAGTTAGCCAACCAGCAACGGGCATGAAACTGTATGCAGATGGAGAAGGGCAATCACCCTTAATGGGCGATCAATGGTGAAGGGCAATCACCCTTAATGGGCGATCAATGGTGAAGGGCAATCACCCTTAATGGGTGATCAGGATATGCATAGGGGATTAAGGGGGGGAATACAAAGAACACAACACACAGGACAAACAAAATAAAAGGATAGAGCAATTCTCTTTTGAGGAACAGGCACATTTTAATTTAAGGGAAAAGGTGGGAGGGCAAAGGAGACATGGTAAGAAAGAAATTTAAGGTTTTTTTCTCTTCAAAAATTTGAAAAAACATTTTCAAGTTAAACCCTCAAATCACAGATCAAGCAACTACAGAGAAATTAAACGTATCAACTGCTTATTTGGTGAGACTGAGTTTTGTGGTGATGGTGTTTTTTTCTTAAAAGGGGAGGCTATTAAGATGCAAAACAGCTGGATAGGGAGTATCATGGAGAAAAGGCAAAACATGCATAAAAGCATTCCACAGGTTAGGAAAAATGTTATCTAATTTGCTGAGTTTCTGAGATAGATATTTACCAGAAAGCCAAAGTTATATGCCAAGAAATCTCTTCCCAGTAAGAGATTTTTCAAACAGAACTTTGGGTGTTGTTATTGTTGTTACTGGTGGGTTTTTTTTAACATTGCTATATTAATATAGGCTGCTGCCTTGTACCTGGCACTGTGGAAAATCCAACATTGCTGCCTTTATGTGTCATCACAATTGGCTCCCTCTCATCTGATGAAACCATCTCTAAAGATAAAGACCTAGGCAGCAAAATGTTTTGCTTCTTTCTAAACAGGGAGGATTTAATAATACTGTCTCCAAGTAGGTTTATAAGCCCTTCCCCTTTAAAATCTCAATCTCAGATTCCCTTGGTTTATTTACATTTCACAAAATAGGCTTGTCTTTTTCTCATCCTTTTAGAACAAGCACAATGCTACCTGTTCCATTTAGTATATTTCCACCTTCCTAATATTAGGTTATTATATTTCTAATGCCACTACTATAAAATGGTAGTGGTAGTGATAATGATGAGTATGATAGAAACCTTTCTTTGTTAATTAATACAGTGTCATTGGAAGCTAGCAGCTTCCATTTTATCCTTCATGTGGAGTTTGATTCTGATGACTAACAGTGAAACAATCCAAAGTTAATCTTTCTCTCCCCCCTTCTCTCTTTTTTCCTATCATATTACTTTACAAACCCTCCAGAGGAAAAAGAAACCCCACATTTAAACTTAGTGAAATGTTTCTATCAGTGACCTGTGTTTAGTTTCAATATGAAGTTAGCTTTATTGGGACCTGTTTACTAAAAAATCTTTTTCCTAGGACTTAAAGAGCTTTGAAATAAGCAGAAGAAACATGTGGCCTCACATGGAAAGAAACACCAAGCAAAAGAGAAAACAAAACAAAACAAAACAAAAATAGCAAGCAGGACTTCAGAGACTTCCCTTTGTGGCTGACACCTCAGAGTTGCTGATGAGGCTGATCATTCAGTACTCTGATGCTTATCAGCAACCTATAGTTTGTACATAATGTGTACAACATGTTTATTGTGGTTTCCGTGTATGTCTTGTACCAAAAATTTCAAGAAAGCCAAACATAATTTTATTCATTTGTGTAAAAGAAATATTTCAAGCATAGCAAGTATTTTAGAGGGGGAAAAAGAGAAACAGACCAAATTCAAAACTTTGATTCTGTAGAATTAACAGAGTTATAATAGTATCCACATGGTGTCTTATGTGAGTTATTGGAGGTAAGAGGTAACAGTTATTAAATAAAATAAATCTATTGATTGTTAGATAGGGAGATTTTTAACAACCTGATCTCAAGAGGTTAGAGCAGGGATCTTCAAACTTGGCCCTTTTATGATTTGTAGACTTCAACTCCCAGAATTCCTCAGCCAGTGTGCCTGGCTGAGGAATTCTGGGAGTTGAAATCCACAAGTCATAAAAGGGCCAAGTTTGAAGACCACTGGGTTAGAGTCATTAGATGACCAAAGACCATCATTACTCCCCATGTCCCATTAAAACTCTCTTTTGATACTCAAGTAGAAAAGCAAGAAAGATTTTACAATTTGCTTTATGGGTCTCCATGGGATAACTGAGCTTTACATGTACATCCTTGCCAGCTTCCTCACCACCAAAACCTAGAGAATGTTCTAGTTTTTCATATGT
Organism: Protobothrops mucrosquamatus; assembly: GCF_001527695.2. Taxonomy (NCBI): domain Eukaryota; kingdom Metazoa; phylum Chordata; class Lepidosauria; order Squamata; family Viperidae; genus Protobothrops; species Protobothrops mucrosquamatus. The sequence continues at coordinate 323,744 of NW_015386505.1, read as the reverse complement.
TCTCTTTCATTCCCCAATACAGTAAAAAGAATTCTTTGAATGAATGAAAAAAATAAATTCTCACACTGAATAAAACTCAATTATACCTATAAAATAAAATAAATATTAAAATGACCGATCCAATTTTTTCAGGCTTAGTTTTAATATTTTTTTATTTATTTACTTGTTAAATTTTTATGTAGCCCAACTTTCCATAAGATGACTCTGGGTGACTTTCTTTTACCTCTTACAAGGCATTTGAAAATGTATATAACATTTTCCATGGTTTTTCTGCTGTTCAGATATAAACATTCCATCAGTCCTTTCTGGGGTAAGCACACTGTTATGTTTCATTTTTGAGTTCCAACCAGGAAAATAAGGGGGGACGTAAATATAGCAGTGATTTTTAAAAGGTCAAAAATATATAGGTTTCCTATGAAATTTTTGTTACAGAACAATTGTGTGTACTTTTCACTGGACAGTTTCTGCTGGCTGCAATTCAAGAGTAAGAATAATTGAGAATATAGCATAATCCATGTTTATGTATCCCACCTATAGCCTTGGCTTAAAAAGTAATTATGAAATAGCCATGTTCCAATGAGAAATAATAGTAGAAAGAACAGCAAAAAGGTCCATCATTCATCTAACATTAATCAAAAATAGAATATACAAGAAACAAAGAAAAATATAATTAAGATATAACCAGAAAAGGAAACATTATAGTTTCTGTCTGAATTCTCATACACATGTACAAAATAAGTTGCCACATCTAAAGCAGTATCCATCAATTAACAAACTGTTTCTTAGTGTGAAGATTTGAACTGCAAGACATCTTATAAGTTGATCTTAGATGACAATCAAGATACAATAAAGTAATAATCTCTAAAATGCAAAAATTTGGTAATATGTTGAAAGGCAATTATTTATGGTGACTAAGTGTTCTTCAGAATATTCCAAGGCATCCAAACCCTTATTGAAAGTGAGCTAAATTAACACCATCCCCATATGAATGAATAAAACAGTTTGGATTAAACCAACAGACATCAGGATAGTGAATGGTCAGTTGCTGTTGTGATGTTTATTATATTTTGCCATTCTGTCAGAGCTAATAATAAAAGTGCTTGGTTTTCTGCCTCACAGGCTAAAATGTCTTGCCCATTTCCAGTTTAAACCATAAGGCTTCAAACATATTCTGAACCATTCTCAAATTTTATTGTTACATTCTTCAAAGGTTCAACCAGGGTGATTTGATTTTTAATGCATTTCATCATTCTAAAGAGGCTATATGAATTCACCTAATTTCTCTGGACACTTGAACAATGTATATATAGTTTCCTGTTTATAAGCAGAGATGAAAATAAACTGACTTGCATATGCCAACATCTTGTGCAAACTTCTTCCAATTGCCAAAACGCCATCATCAAGGGATGGAAGTGTTCCTCAGGTTTCTCATCTCAAGCCAGGTGCATATAATGCTGAAACTTTCTCCCAAAGACAGATTGACCTCAGCAGTCCACAGGTGCAGGCTTCCGCTCAGTTATCAATCAAGATTCAGAGCAGCAAAGCTGGCCTCATATCATCTTCCCAAGACAGCAGAGTATTCAATGGGAGGGTGATGACTGCTTCACTCAAGAAAAATCTGCTTCTGTCCAACTTGACATCTGAAACTATCAGCACAGCAAAGATACACACCCGCCAACCCAAACTGATTGCCAGCTCTCTGATGGAATTCTTGTATGGCTGTTCCTTAGATGTGAAAAGATGCTTACAGGAAACTATTCTTAAAGAGTGGAAATGGAGTTCTAAAAATTTTATAAAGTTCTTTTCATTTATCATTTTGTATCAAACACTTTATAATTCCACTTTAATTGCTGCAATGACCTAGAAAGTTAGCTTAATCATACACACACACAGCAGTCGTCCTTCCAGATTTACTTTAGCACAGTGTACTTACTATGGTAAAATAGTGGTAGTGTATGATCACAAGACACAAAGAGGGATGGCCTAGCCCAGTGGTTCTCAACCTTTTTAATGCCGCGACCCCAACCGGTCGTAAGTAAACCGGTCGTAAGTCGAGGACTACCCAACCGGTCGTAAGTCGAGGACTTTCCCTGCCCGGGAGTGCCACGCATATGTGGTTCCACCCCCTGCGCCAGCCGAGGCGTAGCTGGCAAGCGGCAGAGACGGAGCAGGCCGACCACCAGCTGGCCCAGCCCAAGGGAGGTAAGGCACCCGCCGGAAAAGGGGGAAAAAATGGCAGACAAAAAAAATGGCGGACAAAAAAAATGGCGGACAGCCTTGCTTGGCGACCCCCATGAAATGGTCGATCGACCCCAAATGGGGTCCCGACCCACAGGTTGAGAACCACTGGCCTAGCCCTTATTCCCAACCTCCATTACAAAAATCTAATTAAGACCATAGTAAACTACTATATGTTTACAGTAGACCACAAGTGCACATTCTATGAAAAATATGCAACCTGTCTCTACACTTGGACTCTGTTGTTGAGGACGAGAAGGTGGCTGGCTGGTGTTAGTCCAATTTTTAAGAAGTATTCACAGAAAGATTTAGGAAACTAGGCTTGACAGCTTAATATGTGTTAAGGAGAATATTGTGAAAACTGCTATTAAAGATGTACTTGCAGGTAATCTGGTGTAGTTATATGTGTCCTGTCAACACACACCTCAAAGATTCTGTTCCTCACACACACATGTTGATAATCTCTCTCTGCCTTTTCAGTTATGTCTTCTATAGCAACAACATCAGAGAGTAGGGAACAAAAAGTAAAAGACAGTCACTTCAGCACAACTGAAGCTCTGCATTGCATGCATGTACAAAGGGGAAGGGCTTCAATCAACCTTGCTATCTTGCTTTGGACTCACCCATGCCAATGCTCAATAGGTGACAATATATACGTATGAGATAACGTTTCACTTTTTCTCCCTTACCTTATTTTAAAATCAAGGAATCAATTGATTGGTTTTATTAATTTTAAAAAATTACAATCTTTAAATGATAAGCAACATGTTGTCTGGGTTCACATATTTAACATTAACTTCTTCAATATAAACCTATTCAGTACTGCACAATCCAGTATTTTTTCCTTGATCTTCCTTTCTTCCCCATATTTTTTCCCTTTTCCCCTCATTAAACAATTACTATTTTTAATACTATTGATATATACAAAATTAGGTATAAACATCTTCATCATATGTTACTAATATTATAGAAGGAACAATAATATCAATCTTTAAGTCAATATCCTGTTTTTGTGCTCTTATTAAAGTTTGATTTCCCATCAATATTTAAAGTATTTTTGTCAGTTATGATTTTCTCAATATTAATTACATTTATATAGCTAAAAAATTTATTCATACCAATCCTCTTATTTTCAAATTTTTCATATCAAAAGAAAAAAATGCTATTTTAATTCTAAATCATATCTTTCATTATAAAAATCTAGTTATATCTAAGGGTCATCCGTTCTTTTAATCATTTCAAACAAGTATATTAAATAGATAGTGCCCCCTCTGGTAGATCAAATCCTCTGTTTTTTAAGTCTAACTCTCGCTTTCTTTCTTTGCCAAACAGCTTTCCAGGCCAAGGCAATTAAATCACCCAAGAATTTTATTTCTATTTTTGTGCAAGCTGCTTGGCATGAGAAAGACAGTTTAGGTAGAGTATTTGGGGGGGGGACCTCCGCCCATCCACATTCCCTAGACATTTCTCCTGCCCGCTCTATGTTCCATTTTCTAGAATCTTCTTCCCTATCATAAGTGTATTTTCATTGTTATAGGTAGGTCTTAGAATATTTTATTTGTGTATGGCAGTCCATATTTCTCTTCTCCTATCTCCTCCATCTCTAAGTCTATTTCTTCTGCTTCACCTTCTGATTTCTGGTTTATTTGTTCATACTTTGTAATCGTTGTCTGGGAGCTTTCCAGTTGTAGTTTCAATTTGGAGATTTGATCCTTTATGTCATCTAGATTATTTTTAGTCTCATTATAGTTTCTTTTTATGTCCTCTTTGTGTGCAACAATTGTTTCATGAATTTGCTGTAGCATAAAGAGTATTTCCTTCTGGAAGGTATTTATTTTTTCTTGAGGCAACATTCCTAGAAATCCTCTAGTATCACCAATCTCAGTAAGAGTGGAACTGAATTCTCTAGTTTTCTGGTCTTTATATATAGCTTTTATAATCCTGTCCTAATAACAATATTTTTTAGTAATCCTTTGTCTCTAGTATCCTGAAAATTATCAGTCAGACAAGGTTGTAATCCACAATGTTCCAAGTGTTCAAAATGTTCAACTCCCTGCAGCCAGACATATTCAAAAGTCAAATTTTCTTTCTCTCCCACTAGTTCTTGAGATTAAAAGTCCAAGATCAGTAGGTATTTATAGTCCAAGAAGGTATAGATATGCCAAAATATTTTCCTTTATTGCCAGCTGTTGTCCCTTACGCTGAAATTCACCAAGCAGCCAAGGAACTAGTTATAGTGCTGTACTCAAATCCACCACTAGATGTCATTCGAAGTCCATTTTCCATTCTTAAAACAAAGGGTTGATTTCTTATATTTCTTATATTTCACCTCAATATTTTTTTTTCAAAGAGAAAATCTTAACAATTTATCTCAGTTCTCAGATTTATCAAAACTGTAGCTTTACATTACTTTCTTCAGTATTGTGTATTTTTGTCACCCATAAAAAAATTAAAATGCCACGTCCGTTCACATCCAGAGGTTTTAAGCTTCTTGGGAGCCTTTCCCAGGAAATTCAGTTGTAAGATAGTAAAGAAAGGATCAATATTCTCACCCAGTCCAAACATGCTGTTTATGATGTGCTAATTAAAGCTTTTGTTCTTTGGTTGTCAGCAGCTAATGGCCAGCTGTTGAAGTGTGGCTGGTCTTTCCCCTGCCGATTTAGAGAGCTTTCCTTGGATCGAACAGAGAGACCACCATCTCTCTGTGATCGACAAGGCACCCCTCCTTCTTCATCGCCTCTTTGAGACAACTTTAGGCCCTTTTCAGTGCCCCCAGCAGGGCAAAATCGGGTGCGGAAGGCAGAGCTCTGCCTTCCTACATCCCGTCTTGCTGCAACACAAAAACAGAAGTCAAAATAATCAATTCAAATGGAATCATTGTAAGTCTGTATACATGCTAAGCTTTAACAGGTAATAATTCAATAAATTTTAAAAAATATTATTTTTAAAATTAGTTGGGTTTTCACCATCCCACCAATTTTTTAAATCCTTTCATGTGGTTTGTGCCTTTTGACACTGCAGTCCTTGACACACATTTCAAAGACTGATGTGGCCTCCATCCCAAAACTTCTGGTCCTGCAACCTTGGAAGGGCTACTGAACAGTATTCATCTGATGTAATCTACAGTTTATCTCTTCAACTTTTAAGCATGACATAAAATGGGACTTTCTCTATTCAGCTATGAAGCTCATCCGTTTGCTCTGGATCAATTCATATCCTATTTCTCAAGATTGCCAGATAAGTCATAAAGTTACTCTGTCCCAAGAGGCATGCTGGAAAATAAATATACTCATTGTTTCTTAGGAAAAGTTCCAAATTTGTTTTTTTTTTTTTTTAAATGTTCCAAATACCCTTTTGGGGTAGTTTAGGATATGGCCATTGTTTGTCTTTGATATGGACAAAGTATAAGGTAGTTTCCATAATTATCTCCAGTCCATTCAAAATATCAGAGCCCAATTATTGGTAATTTAGCTGAAACTGCTTAAGAGAATGCATATATTAGTTCTGTCTGATTTGAAATGATTACTACTTTGATCTGTTAAATTTACAGTGCTAATATGGTCAATTAAAACAATTTTAAGTGACCTGTATCTGGAAAACCTTAGGCACTTTCTCTTTTATGATTGTCTCCATAAATTAAGATCACTAGCTCCAAGCAATGATTAATTTTAAAGTTCTGAGCAATTTGAATGATTACATGTGATTTTAATTTTAACTGTTTCTCATGCATGTTGTTCATTAGACATGGGTGAGTATTATATATTTTAGAATAATCAATACATTTACAATTTTATCAACTGATTTATGTTAAAGATGGATTACTTCTGATATGGAAACAAATTATATTTTGAAAAGGGTTTTGAATAAATATTGTGAAATCATAGTTGCATGCTAACTAGGTTTTCCTAGAAATTCCTGGGCTGTAATAAAACAGAATGGAATTACCTGTCAAGATCTCAGAACACTCTTGGGGATAAGGAAGAAGAGCAGATCAAATGGAAGATAAAACTGTTAGGAGAATTGTGGGAAATTGGAGAAGGAGGGAGGCTGTTTAAAATGAATATCAATGGGTTGAACATTCTTCTAAAAATACCTTAACCAAATTGTCTTACTTATTCCAAATAATAAACATAAAAATAGAGGAAGAACTACTTGATGATTCAAAGGACTTGAAAGGCCACACTTGGAATACTGCATCCAGTTTTGGTCACCACGATGTAAAAAAGATGCTGAGACTCTAGAAAGAGTACAGAGAAGAGCAACAAAGATGATTAGGGGACTGGAGGCTAAAACATATAAGGAACGGTTGCTGGAATTGGGTATATCTAGTTTAACGAAGAGAAGGATGAGGGGGGACATGATAGCAGTGTTCCAATATCTCAGGGGCTGCCACAAAGAAGAGGGAGTCAAGCTATTCTCCAAGGTGCCTGAAGGCAGGACGAGAAGCAACGGATGGAAACTGATCAAGGAGAGAAGCATCCTAGAACTAAAGAGAAACTTCCTGACAGTTAGAACAATTAACCAGTGGAACCACCTGCCTCCAGAAGTGGTGAATGCTCCAACACTGGAAGTTTTTAAGAAGAGACTGGACAGCCATTTGTCTGAAATGGTGTAGGGTTCCTGCCTGAGCAGGGGGTTGGACTCGATGACCTCCAAGATCCCTTCCAACTTTATTATTATTATTATTATTATTATTATTATTATTATTATTATTATTATTATTATTATTATTATTATTATTATTATTATTATTATTATTATTATTATTATTAAAGTTAGTTGGCAAAGGAAGAAAGCTAGAGTAAGATTGAAGAAAATAGAGGTCCTGACCCATTAGATGGGATATTATACTATTAAAGAGATGTTTGAATATGGCTAAGAGAATAGATAATTGTTAGAAACAGAAGTGTTATTAGAACTAGAAAAATAGGATTTATAACTGTAATTTTACATTTGGTATGAGAAGGGAAATATGAAAATGCTAAGAGGGTTTGAACAAAGGAAGCTTTTGGTTGCCCAAATATAATTTATTATGAGAAAACTATAAGTGATAGAGACACTTATAGAGAGGAAACACTGGATGGTGTAATGTTGTAGCTAGGTTAAAGAAGTTAATATGTACCACTGAATTACTGATGGACCCAGACAACACGTTGTTTATTAAGTACTTATGATTGTAAAACTAGAAAATTAATAAAATATTTATAAAAATAATAATAAGCTGTTCTCATTTATGACATCATTCCTCCTCAATATGGCTTCTAAATCCAATGATAGCTTTTGTTTTTAAAGCCAATTAACCAATGCCCTGTTGCAAAGACACTGATCGCTTACCATCTCAAGTTAAAATTACGCAAACTAAACACAGGGAAGTGTAAGTAAATAGTTCTCATATCATTGGCAGAATTCCTTTTTTCTCTCCCTCTTGACTTGTTCTTTTTACCACTTTCCTTGAAAAACAGAGAAGTGGAGAAAAAAGATTCTGACAAAGAGATGAAATGGTGACATTCTGGAACAGAAGAAGCTATTTTCAATGTGCCAAAAAGTCTCAGACAAACTGCAATAACCCAGTTTACCATTCAGCTTCTGAGTTGCACTGCAAAAAGCCAATATTTTTGCTCAAACCTGTATAGCCTGTGCTTTTTGATGTGTTAACCACATGTAGCAAATCTAGCAAACAAATTTTCCTTCTATATCTGTATCTGGCCTGTCATAGAGATGGAAACCATCAACAAACTAAGAGACTGAAGAATATTGTAAACTGTTCAGCAGAGGGAGGCATTGACACAATATTTAAGTCCAGGATAGTGTTTCGGAATTATTTTTTCTTTTCTAAATTTACTTTCTCAGACAAATCAAGGGACACTAAAAAGCTGTATAAGGACTGTGTCTTTTTTCTGGAACAAGGAACTATTTGCTTAGTTCTGAAGAGAAAGACATAAGAGCATGGTCTAAAGAGGATACTGACATTTTAATGTTTGGAGAGACATACACCAAAATTTACATCCAAAGGAAGTAAAAGCCAGCCTAGCCTGTATGCCATGAATACAGTATTAAATTTTAAACTTTTAGATAAAAGTTTATGGTTTTTCTCAAAAAGATCTGAAAGGCTGGTAGAAATTTTAGAGGAGGTTGAAGGGAAAACCTCCATACAGAAGCAAATAATATGAGCCTCTGTATAAGGAAGCAAAAGAATAGTTAATCCAACTAGACCCAGCTTGCAGTGGGAAGCAAAGATGGGTGATATATACCCACTTTACTTTCTCAGGTTCATTATATTTGTCCACCAAAGCTGTAAGTAATCTTGTATCCTTCAGTTCAAAGTATAGCCTTTAAGGGAGTTATGGCTATAGGAGGGTGCTCTTAATACCAAAATGACAAATGAAATTGTGTCATTCACAAAGCAAGCTGTACCCTTTGCAAAGAATGCAAATAAGCATAAGGGGCAGAGTTAGTGGTTATTGTGTTCTTCATCACTTCCCTCTCTCTCCCCTTCTGCTGCTCTCTCCTTGGATTCCTATGATTATGGCCAAAACATCTGGAGGGAACTTAGCTGCCTATCTCTATTTTTAAAGCAGAAGTCAATTATTTTAAGATACTTACTTTAAGATAAAGTAAGTGGATAGGGCCAGAGCAAAAACTGGAAAAGCTACAATATTCTTTCTTATTTCTATTTTCATAAAATTGTTAATAGAATGAATATTAAATAGACTGTAGTGCTACCAAAGTATTAAACTGGGCAGATCCTTCAATGCTACCAGTAGAAACTGAAGACGAGTCTGCAAACTGCACAAGATTATTTTGGGGAAGCACATTTTACCCAAGGTGCAGTAAAGGTTAAATGTATCCAGCATGGCTGTCATATAATCAGGATTCTATAGTGATATCTCTAGATTCTGTGCAATACAAGTTTAAAAAATGCATTGACTGGATTTGCTATCTCTGTTTTGACTAGCATGAACTACTGGTTTGAGCATTTAGCCCAGAAAGTCCTTGCCATAACTTGGGTATCAGGAGAGCAATCTTTGCCTTTCCCACCCAGATACCAAAGATATGTGGAAATAGAAGTATTCATGTTATCAGACAAAGGTCCATCAACAAGAATTTAATGATATAAACAACAACCACTACTCCCAATTTCCAAATGGTCTCCTTCCCCTCTACCTTGGGATCAGCAGGTAGAAATCTGTGAAATCTTTATTCACAGTAATGTTTCCTGTAAGGATTTGTGCTTCTAGTGAGCCACATAAAATGCAGAAAAAAATGAGTTTTTAAACAAATGTTATTTTAGCAAAAATTGCAAACTGTATCCAGCAGGTGGGGACAGGAAACAATACCTGGATTTCCTTTTAGTCTCTGAAGTTTGATATAATAATGCCAAAACCAGATTCAAGATGCTACCTCTAAACTTCTTATTGTAGTAAGCATTGCCATTAGAGTCCCAAGACAATAGCTACAAGCTTGCTTATAGACTGGCCCATATGCCATATGTCAGCCTCCCTACAGTCAATGGTAGAAAGGAGGAGGCTGGTCAAGTCAGGGGGAGACCAGTAGGTAAAGGAAGATGCCAAGTTCAAGCCCATTTTCTCACCTGAACATGGTATATATTATTATCCAAATGAGTCGCTTCTTGAGATAACAATCCTGCCTTTAAGCCTACCAAAATCTGCAAGAAGCTCTCATTAGCAACTAATTAGCTTTAGTTATGTTTCCTGAAAATTGGAGACAGAAAATGTCTCAGTGAGCACCTAGGAGTATTTCCATTTAACCCAATGCTTGAGAAACAAAAGTAGTTTATATTGGGAAAGTTCTAAAAAGATGACACAGTAACATATTTGCAAAATATTCACATTCAATAATAAAGCCATATTTAAAATATTAATCTCTCTCTTTCTGCATCCGTCAGATGATACAGTATATTCAAGACCAATTTATTTTTAAACTTCACAATGTTCAGGATTTATTTAAGCTGAATTTCTGAGTAAAAGTTTTTATACTTCTTATGTAGTATGGTTGGCCTCTTTTGCAATCAAAATCAAGATACTGTGGAATTTCAGAGTTCTATTTCAACCAAACTAGCCTCAAAATCAGGTTCCTATAAAGACATTTTAACCATAATATGTGCTAGGGGGCAGATAGCCATCATCCACTCATCATAAAATATACCATAAAGACGTCATCATGCTCCACAGAAATCAGCAGCTGCTGGGCCTCAATAAAAATTAAAGTCTCATTACAACATCTCTTTTATTATTTCTGGCAGCACAATTATGCCTCAAACTTCAGGTTTCCATGTCTAGAAACTGTCTGCCCTAAGCAAAAATTGCTGACAGCCAGCCAATTTTCCATTATCATCTTGAAAAAAATATACAATTACTTCCCTTCCCCCTACACTTCCCCACCACACAAACACACAAAGCCCAAGCAAAGGGGAAGAGAAGATATATTGTAAAGAAATGGATGTCAGAAACCCAACAGCTTCTGTAACATACCATAAAGCTGAATTAGCAATTACATTGGGGTTTTTTTCTGTAAGTAGAAAACTAACAATATGATAAGAAGGGAGATTTTAACTTTTCTTCCTGATGTGCATTATTTGTACTTGTAAGGAGATTTTTTTAATGTTTATTCTTCCTGAGGTGAATCCATTTTATCATTTCATCATTTTCCTATCTCATTTTGCTGGACAGCTTAATTACTCTTAGAGTTATTTTGTACATTAAGAGGATAACTAATGAAGGACAAAAAGATTAACATGATAGAATTATGTATTGCAGCTCACATACAGCAAGTGTGAGTAATATTTTTTGAATGTGGAAGAGCTGTGTATATAATAAAAAACATACAAAAGCCAGAAAAGAAATCCCAAATCCAGCATAGTTCTGAATATCACGATCTAATTCTGAATAAGATGTAGATCATCTGTTCAGCTACCTCTTGTGAATGATTTCATGGCTTCTCCTGCACATTGTAGAAGATTGGATGACATGATTCTTGTTGTCCTTTCAAACTCTATAATTCTCGGATTCTAAGGTTTATGTTATTTGGTTTTGTATCTTTTGGATCACTCTTAGGATAGCCTTTTCTACAGGGAAGTTCTCTGAAAATGTATCAAATATGTGTTTAGCCCAGTTTAAATATAAAAAACCCAAAGAAAAGAATTTATGCATCAACCATTTTAGGGTAGCAGAATGAAAATGCCTAATCTGATCACAACCTTCCTCCATGGTGAGAAATGTTGCACATTTATAGGATTTGTATCTACATGTATATCTCTGCTTTTCTATTTAAACACTGAAATACTGTGGAACCCAAAGGTATATTTTTGTTGATTAGCTGTTTATTTTTCCTTCCATGAAATTACTATTTTATGTGCAAAGCATAATCTGTGGCTTTTAGAAATGCAAGTGATAAAAGTACACATTGTGGAACAAGCTGATCACCCCACTTACCACTGAATGTATGCAACTATCAGAAAGTAATATCACATCACATATGTCAGTTGAGGTCATCCTTATTGCTTTACAGCATGAGTCATCCAAAGCAAACTACCTATATGAGTTATTCCCCACCACCATTCTGCAAATGATGTGCCAGGTTCCAGGCAACTCACTCAATCATAAAATAACTAAATTCTGTATCAGAATCTATATATTCAGTTTCAGAGGTTTGTAACAGAGATATCACCAAGTTAAGCTGTACCGCAGTCCTGACAACTTACCACAGCAAATGAGTGCCATCAATAAAGTAGATTCAGACTGAAACAGATTGTTTCCCCAGAATTATTTCCTGATACCAGTGTTTTACAACAGAAAACAACTTCATGTAAGCAACATGTAACTGGAGGCTCAGAAGTCCGAATGCTATTTAGTCTTCTTTTAAATAGGAACAAATTTTGGGTCATTTAGATTAAAATGGCTACATGGAATATTAGCCAAGCACTTATAGGGAGACAAAGTTATCTTATATGGTTTTATATTAATTTATATAGATTTTCAAGCACTGATTGGAACTCTGATATTCTTAGTTTCTAGCTTATCAAATCAAGGATGTGACAGAGCAGTTTCTAAGACTTAACAAGTTCACTGATGGTTATTCCTTCCTGCTAATCCAGGTATGCACAGTTAATACTTCAAAGCATAACACAAATCATCACTTCAGAGATCCAGACATAAGACTGGGGGGGGTGGGTGCTAAAGTAGTGTTCTTATTCATCTTTTGAGTATATGGAAGAGAACCAAGAAAAAAGGGGAAAAACACAGCAAGTGGGTTGACTGGTTTTAGAAATGGTATCTATGTAAGAAGTTGCTTTCTAGGACCATTGATAAAACAAGGACTGCTGGCACAAAATAAGTTGCACTTTGTAAGAAATGGAAAAATATATTTGGCTGAAGCATGGCAAAGTTAATCGGGAGAATTTTTAGATGTACACTTTTTTAAAGAGTTGTTGTAATTGAATCCATTAAGTCACTCAGTGAAAACAAAACAACAGAAAGAAGATTGGCTCATAATCATGACTTTTGTTCACTGTAAACTCTGAATATGAAAAACAAACAAGATAATGGCAAGATGAATTTGCACCGTATGTTAAAAATATATACACCTGCTCAGAAATCTAAGGAAGTAAATATAACGATAATGTAGAAAACACCTAAATTAAAATAACTGGAGGAAAGAAGAAAAGCAGTACTGTCATTGACATCTGCTATTACCCAACCAACCAAAAATTCTTACCAAAAGCAAATTACAAATCTCTCAAAGGATCATAAAGTATTAGTGATGGAGGTCTTTAATTATCATAATATTTATTGGGAGACAATCTCTAGCAACCATGAATCTTCTATTGGGAGACAATCTCTAGCAAGCATAGACTTCTTCTATTCTCCTTCAGAGACCCATACACAGTTAAACAGGACCATATGTAAGCTTAAAGAATAAATACAAATAAAAAATGAAAGAAAGATATTAAAAACTAGACTACGGGAGAAATATACAGGTTATCTATGGTCACTGGTTTACCAATAAATATCATACCCTACTATAATGTATGATATGATATGATATGATATGATATGATATGATATGATATGATATGATATGATGTGATATATGATAAATATAATGTAACGTAACGTAACGTAACGTAACGTAACATAACATAACATAACATAACATAACATAACATAACATAACATAACATAACATAACATAATATAATATATATCAATATTATTATAAGATACCACAAAATCTCTGCCATTGTAATACCCATAGCTTCATCTTTTGATTATAAGAAAATAAATATTGCCTTTTACAAAAGAATTATATCACAAGTTTCCAAAAGCCATTCCTTACTTAACATCTGGAACAATATCACTTTTCCAGTTTCTCATACTTTTAGCCATCTGCAGTCCTATGGTCTTTTCTGGATTTTGCAGCCAATATAGGGTAGCTCTAAGAGCTACTATACAGTTACAGTGAAGAAATAAAAAATCCTGAAAACAGAAGAAGCCCATATACAACAAACTTTATGAAGGTCTGAAAATGGCATTTATAACAGGAAACTATTTCAGAAGTAGAAAGATGAAACAGTCAGCAAGGAAGAATATATGAAGAAAGTTTCACGATGTGGAGAAATCCAGAAAACTGAAAAACAGAATTAGATATGCTTGGCAAAGAATAATAGAGTTGGAAGGGACTTTGGAGGTCTTCCGGTCCAACCCCCGGCACAAGCAAGAGATTCTATACCATTCCAGAAAAATGGCTGTCCAGTCTTGTCTTAAAAGACTCCAGTGATGGAACACCCACAACTTCAGGAGGCAAGTCATTCCACTGATTAATTGTTCTGCCTGGAAATAGAATACTAGGGACATTCTTTAGATATGTTCAAAATAAAGAGAAGAGAAAAAATTTACCAGTTGCTCAGTGAAAAAAGCAACATGCTAACTGATAACAGAGTTCCTCTTTTGGCTAACTGCTTCACAAAAGGATATGTGCTCCACAGGCAACTATGAAATGCAGAATGAACTGACAAGTTTCAGTCTGGTAGAAATTTAGTCAGAGAACGTTATTTACTTTGAAGGACTTTCTACATAAAAAAGAATTTGCTGCTGATAAAGTTAAACTGCTATGTATTACCTTTGAAAAATTCTGGAGAATTGGTTAATTGCTAGATCATTAGAAGAACATCAATGGTATCCTATCTCAAAAAATAAAATAAAAGGGAGCGAACTGCAAGCTGATCAATCTAATACTGATGTCCAGGATGATTTTAGGGCAGACAAAAAATGAATGACAGTTTTAAGATGATTGTTTTCTTAAAGCATCATGGAAATCAGCACCAATTTGTTTAGGCTAAACTGAGCTCATTTTGTAAAAGTTGGATATCTTCCATTGCAGAGTATATGAATGTTTTAAGTATAACATGTTTTGATTTCAGCAAACAGTTTAAAAGTACTGCATAACATTAAAATTCACAAATTAATTAATTAACAGCGTTCAAAGGAACCTTGAAGGTCGTTTAGTCCAATCCCCTGCTCAGGCAGGAAACCCTATACCATTTTAGATAAATGGTTGTCCAATCTTGTCCAATACAACTAAAGAATGGAAGGTAGATCAATTTAATAAAAATAAAGCTGGGTTGAAAATTATATTTCAAAAGAGTTCACCAATGATTTCTCATCAAATACAGGAGTGAAATACAGAGTGGAATGCCATAAGTTCAGTCCAGGATCCATTATTCAGCAGCATTTTATCAATCTTCATGAAAGGATTACTAATAAAATTTGCAGATAATATAGTATGGGGTGAAATTTTTTTACCACAGAAGCAAACAAAATACAAATGAACTTGGTAGTGTTTCTTAACCTTGGCAACTTTAAAATGTGTGGACCTCAATTCCTGGAAATCCCCAGTCCATACTTAAACTTGCCAAGGTTGAGGAAAAATTAGGCTAGAAACTATGGGCTGAAAATAATTGAATGAAATTTAACAGAGGTAAGTTCTCCATTTTGTAAAAGAAAATTAATTGTATAAGATCGGAAATATGATTGGATAGATGGGAGTGACATCAAGTCATTTTCAACTTATACTGCCCACGTAGATTTTATCTATGTCAATCTATCTCTTCCAATGGCACGCTCATTGCCATTGTAAACTTCATCCATCCATCTGTTGGTCATCCTATTCTCTCTCCTTTCAAGCTTTAGAATCTTTTCCAGAGAGATGGATCTTTTCATAGTGTATCTGAAGTAGGATAATTTGAGCCTTGTCAATTCAGAATTCAGAAATGATTTCTTTGATGACCCATCAGTTTGTTTCCATGACTTTTCACAGTATTCTCAGGAGCATTCTTCAAATTCCTGAAAGAATAAAGGTCAAGATTCATTATCCATTATTCCAGAGCACAAGAAAAAATAATGGATATATATCATAAGAAGGCAGATTATAACTGAATATTAGGGAGTGTTTTTAACAGTAAGAGCAGTTCAATTTGGTAGTAGACTTAATTATTTAGAAGTGGTGGACTTCTTTACTGGATAAGGTTAACTAGAGACCAAATCTGATGCCAATGCTTAATTCAGATACCTTCATAAGTAGTTGGGACAAATGACTTTAATAGCCTCTTCCAACATCTGTGATTCTAAATCAAGGTTAATAAGGCTGCAATAATGTCTCAGGTTTAATATATATCTAAATATCAAATTTTATGTAGAATTATCTGAATCTTTTGATATTCATAAACACACATGCACATATATACATTCACATAAAATAATGCATACATTTGTATATATGTTAAGAAAATGTAATATACAAATATTTTAGAAATTATCATAACAATGCATAGATAGGAAAAACAAAAAGTGCTTGAATTTTGCACAAATTCTTTCCAAATTATCATCCTGATGAACAGAAAAGATGAATAAAGTATTAATTAGAAAAAAAAGAAGGGAAAGGAAGTTAATTTGACAGATTTATCAATCCTTAATTCTGGAGGAGGAGGAAGAAGAAGAAGAAGAAGAAGAAGAAGAAGAAGAAGAAGAAGAAGAAGAAGAAGAAGAAGAAGAAGAAGAAGAAGAAGAAGAAGAAGAAGAAGAAGAAGAAGAAGAAGAAGAAGAAGAAGAAGAAGAAGAAGAAGAAGAAGAAGAAGAAGAAGAAGAAGAAGAAGAAGAAGAAGAAGAAGAAGAAGACTGTCAACTTGGATGCCCACTTGTTGAATTTTCACTGCTGTCTCTTTCATTGCCCCGTCTGTATATTAGTAATGACATTAATTATGTGAAAAAAACACCACAATGTAAGTTTTCCCCCATTCTTCTTTTGAAACAAACTTACTTTGAAAATGACTCATTTGACAATGCTTTTATCTGTAGGTTTGAGTCTATTGTTACCAGGTAAAACAAACTTGGCTTCTTCAGCAATTAACTCTACAAAATAGATTTTAAAAAAGAGAAAAATATCTTCAAAAATATTTCTGATTAATATCTGAAGTGTAAGGCATAATATAAGAGAAGCTTTGCTTATGGGCAGGCAGTTTTTTGGAAGACAAGACAAGTATGGGTTTTGTATCTATTTAAAATTAAATTTTAAATTGAATATGGTGATATAGGCATATGTTCTTTTCTTATACCTGTTCTACTCAGATAAAATCCCCCATTGGAAAGCTATTTAAGCATGAAACTACATTGGAAAAAATCAGCACAATATAAACCATGGTCTAGAGTAAATTGGCCACCTGGAATCAAGACCACAAGTATCAAGCTCAAATGCTGAACCAGAAAGCAGCATTGGTAAACAGTCCAGAAGCAGGGACTAGAAGCAGTAGACATGCTCATGATCTGGTAGTCCCGGGTACTCATGAAACGCTTATCTCCATTCTGGTGAGGACAAATACTGTACTACTCTAAGAATATGAAACACTCTTGTCTGCAGGCCTGTAGTAATGAAATTGGCTCCATGGGTAGTAGCCATTGTTTCCTGACACTTCGGTGACAGCTTTCCATTGATTGATCTCAATGTGAAACTGCTCATAATTCCTGAATGCCACATTTTATTTCATTCTTAATTCCTCTATTCCTCTATTCCTCATAACTGAAGAAAAGCAGGACCTTTGCTCAATAGTTGTAGCAGCAGTGGACAATCCAAAAGCTAATTGCTTTCTTCAGTCCTGACCTGGAACAGCAAGGCAGGCCCTTGCTGGCTTGAATTCTGGCATTCTCCCACTTGCTTCCAAGTATGCATGCACACTTATTATTCATTGTATCCTGTGTTAGCCAGGATGCTGACATCATCCCCTCCTCAGTTGCCTATTTATTTTCCTATTATAAGCCAGCATGACTGCCAGAGGAGTCACTTTGAGTGAAGTTGTTATGAAAAGCAAGGAAAGAGAGGTTGCACCTCGGAGAAACTTTGCAAAAACAGTCAGGTACACCAAACAAGGCATATTGTATTTGCAAGTCACCCAGAGTCTATGAGAGTAGGCAGCTATAATAAATCTAAATAAATAAATAACCATAGGTTGCTTGATCACCTTTCTTGGTTTGTCTATCTTCTGTCTTTTCTATCACATTGTATCTTTCCCCAGTGTGTCTTTTGATGCTGCTCTGAATACAGTTAAAGATGGATGGGATTAAGGAAAACTCATTCCAGGCAATCTCTTTGGTGATATAGCTCTCTGACTGCACCATCGCAGGAAAATACATCCACTTTAAAAAAAAATAAAAGAGCATAGAGATCTGCAAGACATTGCCATCATTTCAAAATAGAATGAGATTAGCAATCCAGGGGCTAACTGGTCCACACTGCTATCTCCAGACTGCGGCTCGCATTTTGCTTCTGTTTCTTCATTTTTCAAACACATCACGGCTGACAGTTCTTCAAACACTCTCTTCTGATAATTAAAGGACAGACTTTATTCAAAAGCCTGAAAATTGCCCAAATAACAGAATGTGTGTGTGTGTGTGTGTGTGTGTGTGGTTTCAAATAAAGTTGGCTTTTGTATACTTAATTTGTGAAGTCAACTCATTCTAATTTTGTCAGCTGTTTTAACAATTCCATTGTTACAGCTCTTACTGCTCCAATAATTATTTGGGGGAAAAATTACCAGTTTATTCCATAATTTCTGTATATCTATATATTAACTACCAACATTTTCCAATCTTTTCCAGTTCCTTTAGACCTCATCTAGTATTGCCACGTTGTAAGAAAAAGTTGTTTTTCTTCAACTATTGTGATGTTTAGCACATTCAGTTATTTTAGGTGGTCATCAGTCTCATCTTTCTCTGCATAATCTACTTTGGCTTTATTTCTGTTTTTTAATGTTCAGTTTTAAAATATTTGTTGCTAATACTTCTTCTTGAGCTGCAAAAATTAAGCCCTTTGTTTTCCTTCTTGGTGGATCCAATCTCAAGCCATTGCTAAATTTTATGACTATTCACTTTGCTTTCAATTTCTTTCAGATATTGATCAGGTTTAGCTTTCCAATGGTTCATTCACTTTTGTAACTGTTCATTTTCATGCACCACTTTTGATTCAAAATATTTTCTTTGCAGAAATTTATTAACATCCTTCTACTTATTTTTATGTAATCATTCAGACCTATGAGTTTATCTTCCAGCATCTGCTTTATCTGCAACAATTTCCCATGGTAAGAACAAGCAATCTACAGTATATTCTTGGGGGTTATAGTATTTATTTATTTATTTATT
>NW_015386505.1:266535-302473 GCF_001527695.2 Protobothrops mucrosquamatus | reverse complement strand
AAGTATTAATGGCTTTGATTTTATTACCACCATTCAAGTTTGATTTTAAAACTTTACTAAGTTGTTTTATATATTCAGTACTGGTTTTCTTTGTAACATGAGCATGCAAAATATTGCTTCTAAAACACACCAATATTTCTAACTTCCTTTCACTGGAAATGCTTTGATTTTAGCCCAATTCCATAGTTCAATACCATCTAAGCATTCTTTTTTCCCCTTTTTATTCTGTCAGCATTGTACTCTTATCCAATCCAAATTCCATTTTGATATCATTAGTAAATATTTGAACTGTATCCAAAAGCAACTGTATTTTCAAATCATCCACGCAGAGCACATGTGAGTCTTTTGTTCCTTGTTTTGATAAATTATAGCCAGATAACATTTTATTCAAAATTATCAGTGAAATCGGAGCCATATTAAAAAGCAAGGAAAACAGAAAGTCTCATTGAAAAATTATTTCTTCCAAGTGCTTCTGTATCTGTTATCAGTACTGTTTTCTGTTTTTTCATTGCCTTTTTTTATTGAACTGTTTAAAAACATTTTATTTTCTCATTAATTCCAAAATTTATAAACATTTTATAAACCAACTATACAGTAGTGAATTGAATGTTTTTTTGTAATCAATCCAAGCCATGGAAATTAATCAAAAGTTGGTCCTTTGTAGCTCGAGAATTATTGAATTATTATCATTATTGTTTCAAGGGTGGTAAAATGTCTAGCTCTGACTTTAGATATAGAATTTTCCAACTTCCAATATTATGCCCTTATCTAATCCTAGCTCCTCTCTGCCATTTGTTGAGGTAGGGCAAGATATATGACCAACTCCTCATATATTTTTATTTTTCTCTGTGTATGGCCCTAATCGTGCAGTATACCTATATATGAAGAACTAGACATCCTACTTTAAAAAAACACTTATTTTTGAAAGTTATTTCTTACCCTTTTGAAGTAGAGAAGTGTCTTGTAGATATCTGGGCTCAATTTATGGTTCTCAGAAGAGAGGCTGACCCACAGTCTAATAATAGATGTCAGGCCAGGAAGTACATTTTTGATTTTCTATACTTATATGGAACCTCTTGATATGATTATTGTATGAGTGCATTAATTTGAAGTTCAAGCACAAGTATGTAACCTGGTGCCCTACTCAGATCTGGCAGAGGTAGATCTCCAATAGTAAGAGATAATAGCACCACACAGTGAACCATTACCTCCCAGTGCAATCACTGATCTATATCTCAGCCTGACTGATGGTACTTACGACAGCTGGGGATGTGCTTGATTTTAAGGAAAACAATTGTTCTCTAGAAACAGAGACTGTGGAGGCTCTTTTGTTCTCTTATTACACAGTATATAAGAATATTTAGTGGAATTAGGAAAACAAAAAATATACAGCAGGAAATCCTAAGATCCTAAGTCTTTTCCTCCCTCTTGTCTCTCAAAAAGCATTTTCTACCTTTTCCCCAACACTGTTTTCTAGCACTCCGTTGCTCAACAACACAGTCCCCTTCTTTCTCCTTCCCTCAGGGGAGGGAGGGAGGGAGGGAGGGAGAGAGAGAGAGAGAGAGAGAGAGAGAGAGAGAGAGAGAGAGAGAGAGAGAGAGAGAGAGAGAGAGAGAGAGAGAGAGAGAGAGAGAGAGAGAGAGAGNGAAGAAGAAGAAGAAGAAGAAGAAGAAGAAGAAGAAGAAGAAGAAGAAGAAGAAGAAGAAGAAGAAGAAGAAGAAGAAGAAGAAGAAGAAGAAGAAGAAGAAGAAGAAGAAGAAGAAGAAGAAGAAGAAGAAGAAGAAGAAGAAGAAGAAGAAGAAGAAGAAGAAGAAGAAGAAGAAGAAGAAGAAGAAGAAGAGGGGATAGGTTGATTTATTATAGTAGATGCTTAAAGCCTTTCTTCATGTTTTGGGGGATTTGCATGGTGCATCTCCTTCTGAATATTTTGCCCAGACCCTTCTCATCTGGAGGCTCCAGGCATCCTAGAACAGCCTCGCTCTGTCTCCATCTGCCTTAGTAAAGCACATCCCTCTGTCTGGGTCTTCACTTCTTCCCAGGAAACCCCTGGTATCTTCACCCTCTTCTCCCTCTGGAGCCAAGAAATGCAACTGCCCATTCTAATGACCCACAGCAATGCCTCACTCCAGCCACCAGCTTCCTACACAGTTACTCCAAGACATTTGTTACCTCAGTGTCTCAAAGTAGCACATGCTCAAAAGAGGCAACATGTCTCTCCATCTTTCTTCTGTTTTACATTTCCCTAACAACTTAGGAAGTTGTGCCCACCCACCCCTTTCAGGGCTTTAGAACCCCAACAATTTTATATCGATTTTGGCCAATCAGAAGGCTGCTTCCATCTGCTCCATGATAGTCCTGACTAATAGCCAGCTCATCTTGTGACGGGACAGCTGCCCTCCAAGGGCTTTCTGAACTTCTTTTTCCCATTTATATTCTTTCCTGCTGCTGAGTCACAACATAGCAACAGCCCTCCTGCTGGCCACAAAACCAATATGTTACAACTTTCACTGTTCACAAGTGTACCATATATAATTTTATTAGGCAGGCTTCAAGAAAATGAGAAATGATGTTCAGTCTGCAGCTCTTGTCTCAATCACAGCAATTGATTTTAAAAGTCACTTTAAAAAAGAGGGAACCAAAACTGTTGGACCTTCCTATGTTTAAGTAATTATTCCTTCTTCCCAATTGGTTATTTTACATATTTTCTATTTATAAGAGGGAGGAAGGAAGGAAGGAAGGAAGGAAGGAAGGAAGGAAGGAAGGAAGGAAGGAAGGAAGGAAGGAAGGGATCAATCCTATACAGCTCATTCCTCCCACACACATGCACACACATACACACACATGCACACACATGCCAATAAATGCAACTGTTATTTCTCTTGATCTCTTTGACTTCTATGATTTTCATTTTTACATGAATCTTCAACACAGGGGAGCCAAATGAAGCAAAACTACTGTAGTAGTTTTCAGGTAATGTAGCAACTGCATTTTTTGCAGCATATTAAAACTGAACTTTTTTCCAATAATAATTGTCTACAGAACAACAAGGCATTTCTGCCATTTCCCATGATTCAAATTTTATCATTTACACAAACACTTTTCCTTGATTCAGCCATAATAATTCCATGCTAACTCAAGAGTTTTTGGAGGCCCTAGAAAAGTCTTCTTGTAAAAACATCCTGCACCTGCAACTATGTGGGGGGTTGAGTTATTAAAATGGACTGAAGAGATATCCTCACCCACCTTATTCATATACAGTATACTTAAAAACTATTAAAAACCCACCAAAGTAAAAAAAAAACTGGGCAGCCAATGTAGGCAATAAAATGAAACAGATTTTGGGAGACTCACACATCCCAATTAGAGCTGGTTTGGACAGACATTGGGATTGTAAAACTAATGTCACAAATAAGTCTGAATAAATAGCAAATGTCCCATTGGCCAAGAATAAGTAAGGAAAAGGAATTTGAAGAATGATGATTGGAGTCTAGGATTATTTCAAGATTCCTTGGTTCCTATCCCAGCTCCAGATTCTTAGTGGTGAACAAGGAAGCTTGAATATTATAAAAAAAAAACATATGGAATAAAATAACAATCAATTGGATTGGATAGTATTCTATTTGCCAACCAAGGAACAATGGTAAACCAGCATTATAGATTTTAAAGGGGAAATGAGAGAGCAGCTTGCTTTAAGGCCAGCTGGCAAGTACCAGAAGTTAGATTCAACAGGGACTTTCCTAATTCATAGAACAATCATTCAGTCTCTCTATTTTTCTTGCACTGAGCAAGTCTTATGTTGCTCTGAACACTTAAGCCGTTAATGGTATCCTTCGCAACCATAATCATCCTTATGAATTTCAGAGAGATCATAGCAGAACGTAATGTAAGCAAATAAGGCTAATCCAGTGACACAAGAATGCTTTATAACATTCCACAGTTAAATATTAATTAAAAGATTAACATGTGCTTTGAGTTACACTTTTAGAACTGCATTTTTTAAACCTGATGGTTATGAATGAGCTTGCTGCTTAAATTGACATTAACTGGAGACATACTAAAACTGGCATAAATATTTTAGTTCTCTCTTTTACATCAAGTTTTCTACATCATTAATATCATAGGCTCAAGAACTGAAGGGACCCTGAAAACTCCAGCTCTTGAGGCTCTAGCTCTGTGTTCAACGCAAGATATGCTTAAAATCCAGGAAAATATTCAAAGCTTAAAAAGCTAATACCGAGCTGAAGCTTACCAGGACATAAGGTGACTCTATTGAATTGAATCCAAGGATTCAGTTTGGGGGAACTGACTACTGTTGGGAAGAAGACAAGATGGAAAAATAACAAAATGTAAAGACAAAAAAAAAAAATACAATGTGACATTCCTATTCAACAGATGTGAGCTGACCTATGCAAATCTGACTCCTTAAGACTCTTATCTTGAGGGTTATTATCAGATCTAATGATGGCAGACTAATGGCAGTGACAGGAATACTATGATAAACATGGGGTGATTCAACTCAGAGGCTGTTTAAATGTCCCAGAATTTTCCCAGAACTTGGGAAAATGCGCTGTAGTAAATTAGAATGACAGGTTCCACATTCAGCTATTCAGTTGAGGGAGCCCAGAGCAAAAACTAGCATTGAATTGATCACTAAGGACACGCAGCTATGCAAGAAGATAAATGCTGTGACAGACTGAGGACATGGGTATTCTTTTCCCAAGAAAGCAGGGAAGAGGGAGAAAAATGTAGGCTATACTTTCCTCCCTTTCTCACACATTTGATACTTCTTTTCTATATGTGGATTTTGTACAATCTCTTTGCCACAGGCAACTGGTCTGTATCATTTACTGGTTGCTGGTGTATCTAAAAATGTCTTTGGGGATTTGATGTCTTCTGAATGCGAGACCCTGGATGCCCATTTATGTCTATGTATCTGCTTGAATCTAAGCATAGAACAAACATGCCTTGTCAACTGTTTTCTCATGAGTCCCCATAATATTATCTTAATCTTTGAGTGAAACAGGCTTAAACAGTCTTTAGTTATACTGGAGTTAAAGTAGTATTGCTCCTTTTTCCCATCTCTGTCCAAGGACATCTTAGGGGGCATGTAAAATATATTAGGATTGTTATTCGTTACCTTGGATGGAAATCAGGTGACTGTCAGTAATTGGGAGCAGAGGGAGGACAGGGATCACCAATGAGTTCAGCAAAATCCACACCAGCATTGTTCTCTGGCAACCTAAGGATGCCTAGGTAAGCACTCCAGCTTAGTCTTGGGGAAAGGCCCTATGTCAATTCTTTTGATTTAAATGAGCTCATTGCTTAGGAGGAGCTTCCAGGGGAAGCTGCTTGCTTAGGAGGAGCTTCCAGGGGAATGTCTCTGGGTGTTTTTGTATTCATTTTTCAGCCAGGCAATCTTAAT
Organism: Protobothrops mucrosquamatus; assembly: GCF_001527695.2. NCBI lineage: Eukaryota > Metazoa > Chordata > Lepidosauria > Squamata > Viperidae > Protobothrops > Protobothrops mucrosquamatus. The sequence goes on along the minus strand of NW_015386505.1, from coordinate 297,051 downwards.
GCAAAGCAGAAAAAATAGCAATTCATATGAAACTACAGAATATGTATGCCAATAATGTCTGTGGTTAGGGATTTCATGTTTCACATCAGACTACACATAAAGATGATCGCCAATGAATAATAAATAGGAAAGAATCAGCATAATTGGAATCGTGCTATTTTGCATGTATTCTGCACATATGGAAGGGGCATAGGAAACAGGACTGGAATTACTGCATACCCCTGCATACCCCTCACTGGTGTGGAAGATGAGAGACCCCTGGAGTCTCAAGTTACAGGAAAGCTTCAAGAAGCAAAGATCAGCAACTGAGTCTTCACATGACTCCCATGGGACAGCCAGCTTGGATCTATTTAGTTTGCAATCTTATATTTGGTTTCCCAGGATTATGTCCACTTGAATTCAATGGGAATTAGTTTGAGTGCATACACCTTTTCTTTCACTTTTTTCTTGGCTTCTTTGAAACCACATCCTTTTGTTAAACTATTATGGAGGACAACAGACATTTTGAAGTCATTCACTGTTTAAAACAGAAACATATGAAGAAATATTAAATTGGTTTGATGCCAATGTTGTAATACTCCAGATAAATATACTTTCACTTCCCATCCCAGGGAAAAGCTATTCTACAATTCTTCTGCATAGTCCATCTTGCAGACATAAAAAGTCATTTGTGAAGATGCCTCACACCATCAATAGCCATTTACTTTTAAGCCACTTATCTCTAACATTTTAACCAAAACAACTGAAAACGTTTCAAATGAAGAATAGCATAAATTATATTGTTCACTTGAAATGAACAGCAACATAAAAATAGTATCAATGCTATATTGGCAATAAAACTTATAGAAAAATAAGCAATCCAAACAGTTAGGATTTGGCATAATCATTATGTATTACAGTACATGATTCTGCTGTTTCTCAAGACATGGCTTTGTCAGGGGATCTAATAGTGGCAAGAGGGATCCAGTGGTGCCTAAGGATCTAGTGGTAGCATAAAGCCTATTAGCCAGTTGTATTGTTAGTCATTGTATGGATTGTACTTGCCTGCAAATTAAGTTTAAAACTATTTTAATTGCTTTAATGATTTCATTTTAGTTGCCTATTGTAATCATTTTGGCTTTTTTAATTGTGTGAGTTACCCAGCGACATGTATATGAGACAGGTATGTAGATAGATAGATAGATAGATAGATAGATAGATAGATAGATAGATAGATAGATAGATAGATAGATAGATAGACGGACGGACGGACGGACGGACGGACGGACGGACGGACGGACGGACGGACAGACAGATGATAGATAGATAGATAGATAGATAGATAGATAGATAGATAGATAGATAGATAGATAGATAGATAACTTATTATATAACAAACTAGAAAGAGATCAATTCTAATGAGCCAATCTGAAGTTCAAGGCTTATGTGCACAACTGGGTTGTCCCATTGCCAAAACAGGCAGCCAACTGGAGGGCAGAAAAGGACATCATCCTCTTTTGATACTGTTGATCAGTATCAGTGTCAACAGTAGAAATCTTCATATTTCTAGCTTCTATTATCTTCAAGGTCTTGAAATGGACACCTAATATTAGAACCATCATTAAAAAGGCACAACAAATAATGTTTTTCCTGCGTCAACTCAGAAAGCTCAGATTGCCCAAGTATCTGCTAATGTCGTTCTACAAAGGAATTATTGAGTCTGTCATTCGTACCTCAGTAACTTTCTGGTTTGGCACAGCAGTCAAACAGGACAGGTACAGACTTCAACAGATAGTTAGAACTGCAGAAAAAACAATCACAACCAGCCTGGCTTCCATTAGGATATGTATACTGCATAAACCAGAAAGAGGGCTGAGAAAATATCTACAGACCCCTTGCATTCTGGACATGCTGCTATAGAGCCTTGCATGCCAAAGCAACTAGACACAAAGATAGTTTTTCTCCCATGCTGAATTCTTAATTCCCACAGCATTGCCTGATTTCTCATCTTCTCATCTTTCCTAATATTTTCTCCTATTGGTTTTTTATGATTTATCAATTGTTGTTTGTAACTTATAATTATTGTAACTGTGATTTATGATCTATGACCTATTACTTGCTGTTTATATGTACATTGTGAGTTTATGCACCAGAGACAAATTCCTTGTGTGCTCAATCACACTTGGCCAATAAAGAATTCTATTCTATTCTATTCTATTCTATTCTATTCCATTCCATTCCATTCCATTCCGTTCCATTCCATTCCATTCTCCACACTGCCAAAGCAACTTAAGGACATACTATTATGCTCCACTTCCAAAATATTTTTTCTGTATTATGTCCCTGGAGTGCTTTTGTTCATTTCAGATACCTTAGATCCCTTGTTGGAGACTAAGGCCAGCAATTCATTGGATATTCTCTAAAGGGAGGAACACTCTTTCAACAGAGTCTGTGCTTACCACATTCTCTAATTTCTGTGGAGATTCTCAGTCATCCAGGTCATGGTTATCCCAAAAGTGTTTTTTTCAAAAGGCAACTGACTTTCTTTGTTTTTTGCTTGAAGATGTTTCATTTCTCATCCAAAAAGTTTCAGTTCTGAATGAATGGTGGAGAATGAAAGGATTTATAATCTTTGTAGTCATCTGGTTGTTAGCACTCTTTCTGAGAGTCGTTGAGGCCAGTTGGAGGTTTCTCTGTGCTCTCAGGGTCACCTGAATAGTGCAAATAGGTGTGGAACCTTCTTAGAACTGCTGAAAGGACTGTGTTATAAACAGGAGATAGGTGGTATTGTATCCCTCCCCCTCAGTTGAGAGAGGGTGTTCAATCTTAATGTGGATGGCCATTTGAGTCTTCTTTCAAACCATTGGTCGTCTCTGTCCAGAATGCGGACTTTGCTGTCTTCAAAAGAGTGACCTTGGTCTTTCAAGTGCAGATGGACTGCTGAATCTTGTCCTGATGGGTTTGTTTTCCTATTTTGTGTCATACATTTGTGAAGTGGTTGTTTTGTTTCTCCAATTTACAGCTCTGCACATGTCTAACTGCATTGTACTGCATATATCACATTGCTCAGTTTGTGTCTAGGTATTTTATCCTTAGGATGGACAAGCTTCTACCTTAGTGTATTTATCGGTTTAAAGTATGTATATCTATTGTACTGGTTGAAAATCCCTCTGATCCTTTTAGATATGTACACAGAAGCTCTGTTGAGAGTCTCTCTGACTCCAAAAAAACCCTTTGGGATTGCCCTATGTTTGGTACTCACAGATGGGATATTAAACTTCCCACATTTCCTGCATAAATTTCTCTTATCTATAGTTTTCTTTTTTAAAAAAAACCTAGCCTGACCTACAAACCAAAGTGAAGCATTATGCTAAAGTAACTAGAATCTGTTGAACATGTCTGCACATCAATTCTGCATGACCAAGATTCAATTGTTTCTTGTGCTATTATTTTGTCATTCCAAATTTTCTTCGTACTCAGTTACAACATCAAAATCTTTTGCATGGTGTAATTATGTTCAATTTTCAATGTAAAAATTTAAATTGGCTCTCAGGTTACATTTCAGAAAGCAGCCCATTCTTAGAAGTTCCTCAACTGAATCATAGGCAATTAAAATTTCGAAGAGAGACTCCAGATAATTTTCTTAAACAGGATGAAGTCTCAGAAGTAGCTAAAAGTAATTTCCTTTGTGGAAGGCCTGAGAATGTATATTATGTTGTATGAATAATGCATTGTTTGATTTAAACCACCTGAAAAACCAAAGCACGTTGATATGGAATGGCTACACAGAGCAAAGAGGTGCTTTACAAAGACTTGCACCTGGTTTTCACACTGTTTATTTCATGGGATTGGCAAAGAAACTATGAGAAAGCTGGAATGGAACAGAGAGAACATTTTTGGGTTCTGTTTCTTGCAACACAACTTCTAGCCTACTCACTATTTTGTTAGTATCTGGCAAATTAATCTCACTTTCTCTTTTGGAAGATAGATAAAGAGCTAGATGGACAGATGATAGAGTTCCTGTAGTTGGTGTTGCTCATTTCTTATCAAGGTTCTTAAAGCAGCCTGCAAAAAAAACTAAGTATAATCCAGCCAAAGCATTTTGAAAGCCATCTATTTCAGTGGGAGAATACATAACATAAAATAAATTATCTTGTTCAAGTTAATGACACTTGAGAATTAGACATTTTGGTGGACCACACTTCTTTATTTGAACCTCCCTCTCTAATTTGTTTTTAAAAATTAATAAAAATATCAATGTATAAAATCATCTAAAATACTTTTCTGATAGCTGAAAATGCAGATGAATTTCACTGAATATCTTAACTTTCATTAAAAGAAATATCTTAACTTTTATTTTAAAAAAAACAAATACAAGGGATGACAACAGATAAGTAACCAGCCTGAGAACTGACAATGAAGACATTGAAGTTGTGGATAGCTCTGCTGTTTAGGATCAATTATCAACAGTAAAAGAACCAGCAGTCAAGAAATATGCCACAGCCAAACACATATTAAAGTAGCAGTGAAGGCCTAGAAAAATATAGTTAGAAGCCATGATGTGTCTAAATCTACTAAGATCAGAACCAATTGTTTTCCCTATGAATCTCTGTGGAAGCAGAGTAGAAAGAGTATTGATGCTTTTGAACTTTGTTGGAGAAGACTTGAGAATACTTTGGATAGCCAAGAAAACAAACATGATTTTTAAACAAATCCATTAAGATCTCTCACACAAAGTACACATGACTAGGCTTGTATTACCTTTGTTTGGACACATTAGCAGTGACCCCTTGAGACAACCATAATGCTGGGAAATGTGCAAAGAAAGAGAAGAGGATGACCAGCAGCAATGTGGATAGACTTGATCACAGTAGTAATAGGTGCACCATCTGCTGAAGGGTCAGACAAGGGACAAATCATCCTAGAGAAAGTTTAACTATGTTAAAGAGTTGACACAGACTTGATGGCATATATTCAATCAGGTAGAACCATGCCAACTTGAGTATGAGGTTAATAAATGCAACACAGTACTGATGTTACAAGTTTATTTGTGCCCTAAAAAATTTAGCAACCCTTCTGACAACTTCTGTGAGTAGCCTTTACAACATCACAAAATTATTGAGCATATGTTAAAATGAATGATAAAATTGTCACTGACCATATATTAACAGGTGCTGTAAAAGAACTCTATGATCAATCATAGTTCCCTCTAGGAATGACTGCTTATATTGTTAGGACCTGCTGTATAGCAGCAGTACACAATGGGAGTAAGAAAAGTAGATGAAGTAGAGTGTGGTAGGGTGAAGAAAAGTAGAAGGAACATTGTGTTGCTCCTAATAATGGGAAACAGCAATCTTGATCACTGAGCAGGCAATTTACAGTAATTCTCAATCCTATGAGTGATTTTATATACAACAGTGGTTTTTACTAAGAAATTAGATGAAAATACAGTACATTCAGTTGAATTATGTGAAGTATGCATGTAGTTTATTCATGCTGTGTGACTCATCCACTTTGCATATATTCTGAAAAATGCATGTAAAAATGAAGGTGGTACAAAGTGTTCTCAAAATATTCAGGAAACAAAATAAACAAATCATATTTTTGTTAAAGACCAGGGAAAGGAAGATCCTGTCTTGGAAAACCCACAATTCAAACATACCCCTTTTTGTCTTTTTTGAATATAGTACATCATTTATTTATAAGGCTGATGTGCCACCAAGTAACCTTGCATTGTTCTGTCCTCAAAACAACCTGAAAGGAAATGTCCCATAGAAAGTGTGCCAAAAGCCACACAATAAAGCTTCACATTTCCCCATCAAATCTCCTCTGCTTTTGACCTATTGCCTTCTTCCTTTTACAGTCGTCAGCTGTCTTGATAGCTGTAATATTGAATCATAGTTATTTCCTTTCTAAACAAAATTTGCCCAGTAACCAAGGCCATTATTTACCTAGTCAGAAAAATATAGAATTCAATTATCGGTTGTAAAAAAAATATATGTTTCTTCCCACATCATCAACCTGCACCTTTCTGACATCACCATGGATAGTTCTTCCATCTTTTTCCTACTCCATCTTTGATGAAACTTTAACATGTGAGAAAATTAATTGGTCTGAAAATTGCAATCCCTTTCAACAATTGTTCCTTTTATTTTGTTATATAATTGTGATATTTCAAGAGAGGTCTTACAGGAATTTATTGCCACAGCCTTTTTATAGACTAAGTTAAAAGGTCCCAAAATACCCATTTAGAATCTCAGATGACTCTTCGGAAAGAACACTCCGGAGAAAAGAATTCTTACAGTATGTTAAGTAAAAGTGTGTTTAGCATGGAAGAAGTTTATTTCAGGGATCTCAAATGGTACCACACTCATTTCCATAACTTTCCATGAGTCATTGTGCTCATGGGTTATACTATGACTATATTATAATACATCTTTGGATTTAGCTAGAATGAGATGAAATATGATTTTATTTTTTCCATTTAACAATGTATACCTCCAAACTCATAACATTTGATTTTATTCAATGTTTGTGATGTACGTGTACTATAAGTTTGATGATATGCATATTCATCCATCGATCCCATCCTTTTAAAAGTAGTATTTTTTATATTTTATATCACCTTATGTGTTCAAGAATCAACACTGATTTATGGGTCAAGTGGTTTTTCTTTCAGGTGATCAATATATCAGAGTTCACACTTGGCATCCCAAGTTGTTGATGTAGAGCCTATGGAGCAGATTGAGAAAAATGTAATATGGATAAAAAAGCTGAGGAGTTGTATGTGACAAAAAGGAACTTCCTTCAGTTTATACTTTCTGTTTAGAGAGTTGAAATTGTTGGATGGTCAACAAAACAAAGAATTTTTAAAAATAGAAATGCTTTAATAGTTCTAACAGAAGAGTTTTCATTGTCTTAGTAAAGTTTAAAATGTCCAAATGAGAGCCAACAATGATATCAGAAGATAGTCAAACTGAAGTTTAGTTATCCTTAAAGTGTTAAAGTAGCAATAGAATGAATTTGTTGCAGTGCAGAGTTAAATCACGAGCTATCAGGGTCCAGAAATGTTGCTTTTAGTTGGAATTTCTTATGAGTATATATAAAAAAGAAAGTGCATTTAATTTTGAAGACAATTCATTTTCATGATGGGGCATTTGAAATTTTGGGAACATGCCATGGACACTACTCAGATTGTTTTCCATGGCAGGCATGACTGATCACAACCACCAAAAGGCAATGTGGCTCTCTGCCACCATCTTGAGCTTCCCAGTTTATCCCAGTACTTCCAGTTTATCTTAAAATGAAGCAGCCATCTACTATTTTTATTTTTAAAGAATGCCTTGGGTATCTATGTGCATATTGATAGAAATAATGATTGGCATTAGTTGGATGTTGGTCGGAGCTAAGTCAATTTATGTATATCTGCTTCAATATATTTTTAATCACTAAAAATCATTTTGAAGACTTTGTCCCCATTTACTCATAGGAGCTTTTAAATGTAATTAGGTGGGCAGCATCTGGGAAATCTTTGAAGGATACTTTTTTGTATATTTTTAATCAATTTTTATTTTTTCATGAATCATCAGACAAATGAACACAAATTTTATGGATACAGAAGATGAATATCTTGATCAGACTGAGCCTTAGCTGGTACTGCAGGAATTAGCTGAAGTGAGAGCACCTAAGAGTCAGCTGATTCAACTGATACTTAGTAATGAATCACAAGCATCTGTTTTCCAATTTATGAATTAGTCACAGCACTAATAATTAAGTGTCTAGAATGGAGAAATAATATTTTTAAAATGTTTTTCCAAAATGTATTGACGTGAAAACTTATCAAGTGATGGTAAACCTACTTTGTGTTCATTGCTTCCTAATGGTTTGGTAACACATCTTGCAAAACATACTGAACAATTCTTAGAATTAAATCAGAAGTGACATTTTCTCTTAATAGTTCCTTGAATTGGCATAGTAACTGTTTCTATCATAACTAGACTCTGCTTTTCTAGCTTGAATGTGTGTAAAGATAAATGGATTTTCAGATTTTGACTGTTTCCTTTGTGGGTTTGTTTTCATTGTTCAGCTGAAAAAATCACCCAAACATTTTAAGAGGCAATGGCTGTAGTAGTGATACTCACAGAAACTACCTCCAGGTTGCTAGAGCAGAAATTGTTCTTGCTTCAAGGCCTTCTCTCAAGTCCAGAGCAAGGAGAGAAATGAGGAAGATATAAACACAGCTCCATGTCCTGCTTAATAGAGTCCTAAAAAGATTAGGAGGGATCATAGGAAGCTATACAAATTCCACAGCTCTCTGGGCTAACATTCAAAAGAGTAGTGAGGTATTCCTTGCATCTTGGGAAATTGCTTATTGGTCTACATCCTAAGCACCACTATCATAAATAATGCAAGATAATTAGCAGTTCTCTTTCTATGTGCTGAAGATGTGTTTTTTTTCCCTTAGTAGATTATAAACCACTACTCTTCTGCCAAATAAGCAAAACAATAAATGTTCAAAACCAATAAACCTTTGTGGTTTTGAAACATGACTAGAGCATTTGCATTATGAATAGTAATTAACTGACCATTTTTTAAAATAGCTTTTTTCCTCAGAGCCAAAAGACTGAAAAGGAATGAACCTAGATCAGTAAACTGCAATAGTTACCTTCTTTCTATATACACTTATAGAGAGATGCTAAAAAAATGTAACAAGAAAGTTCTTCATAGTGCCATGTTGAGTTGGGTTTTAATTGTATTATTTGGCATGCTTTTATGAGCTACACTGGAAGTTCTGTTAAAACAGGGGTCCCAATCCCTGGTCCGTGGACTGGCATTGGGCAGCAGCATGCCAGAAACTGGGCCGTGCAACAAGCAAAGCCCTATCCATGGGATGCAGGCAGCATGCAAAACCACACCCCCTCCAGTCCACGGAAAAAACTCTCTCCACGGAACCAGTCCAAAAGGATGGAGGGCTGCTGTGCTAAAAAGTAATATGCAAATAATTAAAGTTTTTCTCGTTCGGCACTTTCCAGCAGTAAGCAGACAGCTAACAAGATTTGGGAAACTAAGCCATGCTTAGGATGGAACAGAACTTCAAGCCAGAAGATAGGATCATGGAGCAAGTTGAAGGTAATGAACAAAGAAAAATGAAGGATTGGAACATATCAGAGGTCAGGAAGAGTTCATTGATCAAACAAGGTTTGAACAGGAAGCTCCTGAAACTTCTTCCAGTTCAAACAGCAAGGCTATTTCACCCATAAAACTATGCATGCAATGTGGTTGGGTACTTTATTTCTGAATCAGTGTTTCTTAATCTTGGCAACTTTAAGCTGTAGTGGTTAGCTGGTGAATCCTGAGGGTTGAAGTCCACACAGCCTAAAAGTTGCTGATGTTGAGAAATACTGTTCTGGATTATCATTGTGTTGTTTTTCACTGTTGCTGTTACTCTGTTGCTGATAAATAATGACAGATGTAACTCACATAGGGAAGACTTTGAACACCTTCTAGGCATGGTGCTTATTATTAATCTCTATGGAAATCTCAATCTCTTTAAACCAGTGGTTCTCAACCTTCCTAATGCCACGACCCTTTAATACAGTTCCTCATGTTGTGGTGACCCCCAATCCTAAGGGCTCTCCAAGCGCGCACCTACGCCGCCCACTCAGCCACCGCGCCCAGGGCTCAGCGTGCCTCACCTGTCCTCGCCTCACTTCCGAAGGTCGCCGGCCTGCCCGGCTCCAGCTGGCTGAGGAGGGGGGGCAGGAAGGCCGCTCCGCCGGCTCCGCCCAGCCTGGTTGGAGAAGAGCCCAGGCAGGGAGAGGGAGAGAGGGAGAGAGGGAGAGAGGGGGAGAGAGAGAGAGAGAGAGAGAGAGAGAGAGAGAGAGAGAGAGAGAGAGAGAGAGAGAGAGAGAGAGAGCCAAGAGGGCAACAGCGCCGGCAGAGCTTAGTTCAGCCTCCTCCGTGAAAAGGGCCGTGAAGCAGCATAGCCTCCTTAAGAGATGCTCGATGGAAACGAATCCGGCACTGCAACGGCTTCCAGCTCAAAGCAGTGCGGAGACGGATAGAGGAGTGGTGTCTCGGTTCCTAAGACCATAGGAAATATGTGTTTTCCGGTGGTCTTAGGCAACTCCTGTGAAAGGTTTGTTCGACCCCCAAAGAGGTCGTGACCCACAGGTTGAGAACCACTGCTTTAAACAATCCTCCTTGAATTGCAAAACACTGATATTTTAACTTGCACAGAATGATTGTATGTAATTAGAGAAATTGCCAAAGTCATGAATTGTGGCAAAAGTGGAGCTACAGGCATTCCACAAACTTCCCTGAAAGCCCATTTTTTTCAGCTGTTTCAGCAGTAGGCCCTCAGGGGCCCAAATAGTTACACATATTTCTTGCCTCCATTACCACCAAATTGAATATACTCATATATACATATCTGATGCAAATCTAAAAAACAATAAACAGGAATAATGTATCTCCCCAGAGTGGAAAAACTGATAATATTTGCACCTATTCAGTGAACACTTTCAGATACAAAGAAAAAAAGAACATAGAATTGGCACCAGTACACATTTACAAAAGCATAGAAGTGTTTTTTGGATCCTGGTTATTCTTATTTAATGATACTCCATATTGTTATTCTTCAAATAGTCGAAAAGATACTTCTCTAAGTATTCCTCAAAACATGTACGGTATTTGTCTGCTTTGATTTTTCTTGACTCACAGGCTTAGATTTTTTTTAAAAGTATTAATTTAATATTTTTATTTCTGCACATTTGGAATTTATCAATAGAGTTTATAAAATATAGAGATAAATGCCTGATCTGGTTTACATCACTGATTCCATCTATGCATAGTGTTTACAGTATTTGACAACAACAATTCTGAATGTTTTGTTCACATGCCATCTATCACTGTTGGGCTGCGGTATCTCCTGATCCATTCCAGATGGAGATGCTGCTGAAACTTCATGCAGATCTTGTGCATATGCAGAGTAAAGGGATGGAAACGTGAGAAAGTCCTGCTATGCTACAAAATACATTCCCAGAAATAATGAATTATGTGTCACATGCAACCTACAGATCTGCTGCTTCAAAGCATGAACGTGGCCAAGTTAATCGTTAATCAAGTTCATAACAAAACATATGTAACCAATAGAAACAAAGATGTGACTGTTGATGCTCAAGTACCAGAATGAATTTAAAAATGTATGCAAAACTTTCTAGAACAATTCTCCAGTGCTATCTTTAGTAAATGATATTGCCACATGATCCTGCAATCCTATAATTGCAGGATCCTACTGACCTAAACATGCTATATTTCTCAGACATTTTTGTTCATTGTTGTTTTTTTAATTCAGTCCTGACTGGATATTGTTTCTGAGACAGTGAATCACTTTGTCTTTCTACTGTGATGTGTTTGTGAGAGATAAAAAGATTCTATCTGTATTTGTTTACTGTGCCTGTAAAAAAGATAAATAAATGAGAGCTTTTCTTCTGCATTGTGTCCAGGTTACCATTTAAACTTCACTGCAAAAGTGACTCGTTTATATAAAATAATTTATATAAAATAAATGGGTGGTTCTGATCATGCAAAACTATTAATTTTAAAAATCTGCATTATTAATATCACTCCAGGGCAGTTTGCAACCTACTATAACATTTCTTAAAACTAAAATTAAAGAGATATATATGTAAAAAAAAAATATATTAAAGCAGTCAGGTTCATTTAAAACCTCATGTGCAGGATGAAATTTTCAAAACATTAATATATTCACCAAGGCCTAGGAAAATAAAAACCTCTTTGCCTGACATTGGAAAGATAATAAAATAGATACCAGGCAAACCTCTCTGAGGAAGGCCTTCTAGATCAGGTGAGATTCTAAGAAGATACTTATTACAGATCAGAATGGGAAAACATTCAGAATTGCATTTGAGAGGATGAACTTAGCATATGGATAGCAATATATGGAAGAGCTATCCCTTTAAATACCATGATCCGAAACCACTAGAAATATTAGTTTTTTCAACTACAAACAGATCAAACTGGGAAAACCATGTAAATTGGCTTTTTATGAAACTGAAGTTTTTAGTTCATCTTCAAGTTCATGTATAATGAAGTAGATAAATCTAGAGAAGTTACCAGGACATAGATTGCTGATCTGAGGTTATAGCTAATATATCAATATTTTCCCGAAGATATTTTGAAATCTGCATTTTGTTTCTCAAAAAATTGTTCCATTTGCAGGATCATTCAACATGCAGACAATTCTTCTTCATCACCACACCTCCTGACGTCATGGCTCTAATGCTTGTGCCCATTACAGATTTCATTCATTTGCATATTAATTGAAGAGGACACATTAATGAAATATAAGTGCCAGGATAATGCTAAAGGTAGGGACATCCTGTGCTCATTGAAAATAAGTTTCACAAGTTGGTTTCCTGGAAGAGGCTTTTAGTTTTTACTTCCAAAAATAAAACATATTTTTTCCACTAAAATATGGTACTGAAATAGTTTTCTCTCTTCTATGAGTGAGTGTGAATGTGCTTACATAAGCATTACATTTGAAGGCAGAGTCAGAGGTTCTTTTGGGCAAAATGTCCATCTTCAGCTTCATCTAGCTTTTACCTAGCAGGAAGGGGGAAAATGTCATAGGGCTAATAGCACCTCTGAAGATGGAATTTATCCCACATTATAATATGGATTAAAAGGGTTACAAATCATTTTCAGGATGTATTGCTGATGGCTCACAGATGCTATTTAAAGAAAAACAATTCGGTAAGCTAAACACCTATCCATATTTCCCATCACATCTAGTTAGGCTCTCTGTACTAAAGGGGTGCATGTGTGGGTGTGAATGTGTGCATGTGTGGGGGGGTGTATATATGCACGCATACATACAGAACTGTAACATAGCATTGGTTGTGTCACTATCCACAGAACAAAGATAATAATACTTAGACTTCAGCAATCAAGAGCCAATAACCCATGAAAAGGCTAATTAAGCAAGAGCAGAGGGGGAAATTAATTAAAGCTCAATTCAGCCTTTCTTTTCCCTTCAGTGGGATTAATCATTTAATGTTCATATGTTTCTCTCCTGCACTCCGCTAGTTATATGAGCATAGCCATCTATCAAAGGACAGTTTGACATTTTCTCATGGCCAAGGGATTCAATGTGTTATTTGTTACCAGCATGCTCCTGGATACATCAAGCCCAGCTCTTGGCTTTTAGAAAGGAGAGTTATTCTAAACCACTTACTCATTTACTCATATGCCAAATTCATGCAGGGAGAGTCTTTTGGCACAATATTTTATTTCTGACTTATTACACATGCCTTTTTTTCATGCCCAGTATTGAAAACAGAAGGTGTACCAGTCTAAAAAAGCCCACTCCATTCTCCTTCTCCCGGAAAGCTAATACCAAACATAACAGTAAATGAACTTTTTCAAAAGGTTAAATTTGCTTTCATATAAAACATTTTCCTTACGGGAAACAGAGGCAGAATGTTAAAGTGAAACTTAAAAGGAATTGCGCATGGGCTCTAAGGACTATATTATTATTTAAAACAAAATAAAAGCAAAAGCTAATGGAAAGTTTAAAAAACAAAATAGACTTGGAACTTTATTTGGATAACAGGATAAGCAGCCCAAGACAGAAGTTTTTACTCCTTTGTTAATAATTCTAAAATGCAGTGCTATCTTTACTATTTTAAATGGAATTAAAAAAGCTATTTATTACATTCCCAAGTCCCAGTGATTGGGGAGGGGGCAGTTACACATTGTTAAAAATAGTTAAAAACAAAAAAATGAATAAAGAGCAAAGATGGCAAAAAATGAAAAAAGCACTCCTCTTGGTCAACTTTCATAATTATATTTGTACATTTCTGGAAAGTAGTATCCAGAAAGGTTTGGTTAATGGGGTTCAGTTGAACCTTTAAGTGAATTTTGAGATAATTTTGCATGAATTTGAAGATAAAATATATTGTGTGCACATTATGTGTCCTGACCGAGGGTCATCAGTGAATTTTGGACATTGGGAACTTTTGTTCCTGAGGTGCACCTGGTGAGATGGCAGAAACAGGACCAAGTTGAGGGAACCAAGCCCCATAACTGCTCTGCCATTTTGCCATCTATAGTCAAACTAGGCTGTTGTTGCTGAATCTATCCCATTCAATTCCATCTCTTTCCACCTACCTCTGGGCTATATGGAATGAAGTGGCCTTGATGTGATCTGCACTTTGATCCAAATTGCATCTGTGCTTAGGCCAGGAAGTAGAGGGGGAGAAAATGGTAGATGAGAGTGGATGGGTTTTGATGGTTGGTTGTCCACAGTGATATTTTAGCCTAAACTGCCAGGTGTCTGAAGGCAGGAACAGGTCATCACTGTACAATTTAGAGCAAGGGTGACAGCAAGGATGGTTGAATGTAATCTATGGCTTAGGAGAGGATGGGAGGAGTGGATATCAAGGGGGGAAGACAGGAAGTTCCATCTAGATTGTGAAAATATAGTAGCAAGTTAAATCTATTGATGGGAATGGTGGGGCCAGTGGCTAAGACCTGTCCTACCCTTCAGTTCTCAATATTCATCCCCAGGGCCAGTTCTTTAGTTTCATGGCACTCTTGAGCTCCAGTTATTATTAACTACAGGATTGGCAGCCATCCTTCCATGTACAACTGAGATCTGGGTGGACCTAGAGTTTCTCCCCTTGGAGATAAGTCTACCTCAGTTTCAGATTTGGCACCAACCATAAGCCCAGGATGGGGATGAAGAGGTAGGTCAGCAGTTATCATCTATAAAATTTTAATGACTTTCGGAGGCTCTCTGATACACACCAAGTATTGCACTTTAGATCCTGTTGTTATGTCTTGGAAGTTGTAATATAATTTAGCAACATAAAAGATCACCATCACTTTGCCACAACATCACACTATCACAACAGTCATTATGCCATGGTCAGATAACACTCTCTGTAATTAATTGTATCTAAAAGGGGGATGTGGTGTGATGGACTACAGTGAAGTGGCAGTTTCCCAAGAAGAAAGGAAGTATCACACCTGCACTTTTATCTGCTTATTTTTCCTAAGGATTTGATGGAGAGAAAGGCCAGGAAAAGGGGGATAATATTGTTAGATTGTGCCTACAAAGGGGGAGATGGTGTGATGAACTACAGTGAAGTGGCAGTTTCCTAGGAAAGAGGGAGCCTATTCCCATGACAAGAGATAATGCAGCCCGGAACTAGATTATGGTCAGAGAAAGAGAGTTAGGATGGCCACTCCCTAGAATCTCAAAAGATATATCCAGTAGGATGAGAGTAGTATAAATTTAATCTGGTGAAATTCTGTTTATACAGTATGAGCAAATAAAAAATTGAATTTGGCTGGATGTCATTTTTGGTCTCAGTCTAACACATTCTAAACTTCCTGGTTTGCCAAAAATGCCCTCATTCTACAGAGAGGTAGCATCTATTAGACCAATCTACTCTAGGTAAGTCCTGGACCCCATCGGGACCCCATATGGTTTTGCCTTAAGGCAGGCAGTGGCAGATGTTTCTCTATCAGGGTGCAAAGAGAAAATATCTGCTGCAAACTCCACACAGGCATTGGGAAGGACATCCAGCCAGTAAATGCTCAGCTCCATTCAGTTGACCCAACTCCATCCCGAATCAAGTGATTAAGGGATCGCAAAAAGAAAAAAAATGCTTTTATCTTAAGAATATGATGGGTGGTTCTACTGAGCCTTGATTACTGTCTGGAGTGGGCATGTGTTGACAGGTTTGGATCAGATTGATCCTACCAGGCCTATCGCTATGAATCAATCCTGAAGTACTCTTGGTTTTCTGACAAAAAAGACACTTAAAACACCTTTGAAAGAAGATGAAGAATGAATCTGACCAAGCATAAGAAAGAGCCCATATTGAGGGTTATACTGAAGTGATAAGGGTGACAAAACATAATTATTTTTTGTTTTTTATCACAGAGATAGCAATCCTGCAGTTTTCTTTTTCTGCTGGGGAGGAATAAGCCACAGTATTGTCTGGATGGCTGCTATGAGGAACTTTCTAGGGTTCTGGCAGATAAAGCCATTCAGATCCACTTGGAATTATACTTCAATCAGGCAAAACCTCTTGAGATGATGGAAGCAAGGTCATCTTCTATAAAGTCCTTCATGGCCTAGAGCTTGGTTATTACAGGTGTGGGTCATGGATTCAGTTCATCTACACAATTCAGCAGAGTGGGCATGCTCCAGGTTTCGTGAATCTATTGATGTTCAAATGAACTCTTAAAACCTGGCTGTTACCCCAGACTGTGGGACAGAGTAGGTAGCAGACCTTTTGTGGAATTTGTTAGAATTTGTAGCGGGGAGGAGAGTTGTTTCTGGATGTTTGCTTTTTGAATCGTACAGCTTTAAAGCAAGCAAAGTATTGTATGCTTGTTTAAAATTTATACTGTACGTTGCCCAGAATCATAATAGATCACCCAGCCTATACAGTAATTAAATAAATAATTCAGTTCTGCTCTTCAGTCCAAAAGAAAGTACAAAATGACTAATGTATCTAAATATATTTAATATCTTGTTATCAAAACAAGTGACCTTTTGATGAAATTTCATTCAGTATCTTAAGAAAAAAAATCAGATTAAAAATATTTATTTAACTTATGATTTCATGACTAACAAATTACATATTCAAATATATATGATCATGTTGTCAAAACATACTTGCTGGTTATGAGATCATCTTAATCATAATCTATCTGGGTCTTATTAAACTGTTGGTAACCTGTGACCTATGATTAATAGCCTACATCAGGGGAGCTTGATAGGTATGTGGATCCATAGTTGACTTAAAAACTATACTCAAATGCTAAACCCTAAATTCAGGTCAGAAATCATAATTCCTGGGTTCACATAGCTTGCTATGCCCAGAAATAAATTATATTTTATTGTTGCAACAATGGTTGGGTTCCTTCCAAAAAGCTGAGCTACAAATTACTCAATCTTCTTTTAGCTCAGTCTAGCATGATGTGCCAGTGCAAATAAAGAATGCTCATCAAGGTTCTATATAGTGGAGCACCAGGGATACTGATTCTGGGCTCAGTACTATTCAGTATTTTTTACTGAAGCCTTCACAAAGTGGATGGAATGCTTTTCACATTATTGGATGAGTTAAAATAGGTTGTGCTAGCCAATAGCAAGACGAGGAAACCACAAAATGATTGGGAAAGGTTAAAGATATGAGTTGTAAATAACAGAATGAAATTTAACAGAGATAAATGTTATCTGGGAAAGAAATCAGTTGTACAAATGTAGGATATTAATATCTGGTTTGCTACAGTGCTTGTGAGAAGAATTTTGGAATTGTATTTGATCACAAGCTCAATATGAGTTTGTAATCTACGGTAATATAGCTACAGAAAAACCAAATGTTATTTTAAGTTGCATCAATAGTATTTATACCATTCAAATAATCTCACTCTTCATTATTGTTTGGTATCTATCTTCTTGAGTGAACTTAGTATAATATAACAGTATTCTTAAAATATCTGAAAGGATATCACACAGAAGGCCACAGCTTATTTCTATCACTCCAGCCTGCCAGTTTCAAATGAATATTACAAAACCTTCCTAACCATAAGGAGGCTTTGAAATTGGAAGCCAGTGGTGCTTTTCTTTTCCAAAAACATTTTCAAGTAGAATTTAAGATATTTGTTGGTGATTCTTTAAATTGGATTAATTTGGAGTCTGCTCAGTGATCCAAGTAAAGGGAGGTTTCAATACCTAGGAGAGCGCCAGAAGGGCCCTAAGAAAACATGGGCCATTCTTACTGTATGGAGGCAACATCATTTTCATTAGCAATCAGCCAGATGCTGCTACAGGTTTCCAACAAGTGATAACTTGATTCCACAACATGTAATATAGGATGATGAGGATGATATCATCCATTTAGTCTCATCCGACTCTTGGCAATTCTATGGACCAAGTCTCTCCACATCATGTAATATATACTACAAGTAATATTGTATTAGATATGGAGGTTTAATTTAGCTACTGTGGCTAACGGAATAGGATTTGGTATAGAAAAATCAGATAACATCTAAGCAAATGAATGAATTCGGGGAGAAGTAATTTCAGAAAGCCAATTCATAACACTGAAATTCATTGTTAGTTAGCTTCCAGATGATATTAAACATTAAATATAAGATTATATTAAACCAACAGTTATTAATAATATCAAGGTAATACTTTTAGAAAACCTAATCCTCAAATTACAATATTGTTGCCCCAACTTTACAGAAAAAGAAAGAGGGTGAGGATGACAGGAAAGCCCAGTGAGTGCCACAATGCAATTTCAGCAACATAGAAAATCAGATTTCAGAATGAAAGGAGAATGTATTTCTTGCACAGCTCGTGAGATCTCATTTACATATGGGATGTGAGTGGGAGGAAATCATGTTACAAGTTACAAACAGTAAATTTGTCTAATAGACATTTCTTCACTGATCCATTAGATATCTCTATAAAGCCTATGGCAAGATCTGAGCCCAGTACTACATAAACTCAGTAGCTTTCTAAACAACATGAACCACAAGTAAGAATGGAAGTATATTGTATATGAAAGGTCCCTGGTGCTCTCTGAACTTGATTCTGTGTTCTTAGGGACATTTCATTACCCAAACTAGGTAACATCATCAGTGCACTGGCCCAGAAATCATCACAACAATTTGGATAATAAAATATCTGCAAGTAAACAACTAAGCTCAGAGAGCTCCAAGGATCCCTCATTTCAACCCTGAGCTACGAATATTCTCCTTTATTATATTGTATATGTTTGAATTGCTGTATGTACCGGTAATTTATGTATGTAAGTTATTTCTAAATGTGCACTTAGACATTTGCATAAACGCATGCTATATTTCTGCAGAATATTTTTTTTGCCCCTCTTTTATGGAGAGTAAAATTTTAAGCAGCCTCCCCAAACACATGGAAAGATGTTTTTAAAATGTTGAAATTAATCCATAGGAAATTTGCAATTACTGTATAGAGCCTTAATGTTAGGAGATTGCTTTTGTGGAAAAGAGATGCTGGCCGGTCTTAATTCAGTTTGATCTTGCTTTCTGCCATCCCACTAGTTTGTGTGTTGACACCATATAAATCAAAAGACCTTGCTATTTTTATGCATTCATTTTGAGTGAGTCAGAAATGGAGTGGAGAAGGGAGAAAAGGACAGGGCAGGGCAGAGAGGGAAGAGAGGAGAGAAAAACAATCATTGAATCAGGCCCTACACAGTGATGCCAATACAGGAAATTTGCAAGACGCATATCTGAATCAACTCTCATGGGCTCCGATTGCCAATTCTACAACTTCATTAGGCTAAAAAGAGAAACATGCCCAAACAGTGATTAAAGCCAGATCTTGGCCTGATTTATATCTCACACCCTTTAAATGTCAAGTTTCCAATTTAAAATGTTGCTTAATCACTGCATGAGAAACTGACACAAGATTCCAAGCATCAGGAGTTTCTCTTTTATAGCATTGTTTGAAAAGGCAGCAGCTAGTGATCATTTTTTTTAAAAAAAATATTAAAATGCTAGGCTACAAAATTTCAGATTTTCCTGATTAGCATTTTCAGTTGCCGCCTCCTGTTTCTATGGGTTGTGCTCTGGTTGTTTTTCTCCTCCAGCCATGGAAAAAATATAAATTAAATTAGAAATTTCTATTGGGGGGGGAAACTGTGAAGTAGGCAATTCATTAAACCAACTTCTGCTGGCAGAAATATTTCTGGAGTAGCAGTGGAAGAACATATGTACCCAATCCAGAGGACAGAAGGCTTTCTAATTGTCAGGATACTGGAAAAAGTCTTGCTAGGGCAATTATTTATTCTTCAAATGGAAGAGATTGGTTCTCACTCAATGGCAGAATATGAGTATGTTTTTTGCATCTAGGCATTTTTGCCTTCAATCCTCAGCATTTCTAGGCCAGGTGATTAAAACAAAAAGAATTCTGTCTTTAACCCTACATAAATCAACTAGTCAGATCAACTTTCTCCATCTTGCAGCCTTTAGATTTGTCAGTGCAGATAGTCATCTTCCACACTACTGTTGGGTAGTCACCTTAAGTCAAAGCGCTGTGGATGAGGTGGTTGTATTCCAACATGCTTGGAGTCTAGAGAAGGCTTTAAAGTCAATAATGCTGAAGAAAATGGACCCATTTCTATCTTCCTAAACAATCCATATTGGAGATTCAGGGTATAGAATATGAACCACCTTCTAAGCAAGCCTGGAGTCACTGTAGTCCTTTCTCCTCCCACTCCATATATGCCATCCTCACCTCTGCTCTGTGTCCTTCTAAAACCTATTTGAATCAGATTTCAGGCTTTGTTTTGTTTGTTTTTGGAGTTTGGTTTATCTGTGTCTGAGACTGTCTTTTACTATCTTGGGCAAATTAATAGCAAGTGGCAGCACATTTGGAAAAGATTCAAGAGGTATGCAAAACCTTTTATTTGGAGGACTACAATACTATGATGTATTTCTTAAAATATCTTCAGCATTTTTTTTAAACTGAGCATCCCCATTATGCTGGCTGGTGAATTCTGGTCCACACAGATTAAAGTTGCCAAAGCTGAGAAATACTGGTCTATGCTCATATTTTTAAGGGAGGGGGGATTTAAGCAGTTGTGCTTAAAAAGTCACCATTCATTAAAATGATTTCCTGGCCTTTTGACTGATTTGCAACTCATTCGAATGAAAAAATATTTATCACACCCAAGCTAATACCTTTGATCAAAACTAGCCTAACTCAACAATATCTTATTTGGAGCCTACAGTAGCTCTTTTATTTCAAAATGTAATTCCATGATTGGGGAAAATGAAGAATTATAGTATGAAACCTTGTGTTCCTCCTCTTACAACAGTTAGCAGCTGTCAAAGCAGAGAATTTGCCTGTGGGAACTGAAGCAAGAGCAAGGGATTACTCCCTACCTTTATATCATGAACCCCATTCAAATACTATGCATTCCACAATTAGGATACTCTGTGAGAAGTTTTCAGGAGCTCAACATTGTGCCTAATTTGGCTGTAAGCATTTAAGATGCCACACAACTTTTTTTCTGCTCCATTTCAGTGTTCTTATTTATTCCAAGGAAACTTTTAGTTATTATTCTAACACAGAAATAAAACTTCATATTGGGTACCTGTGAAAACAAATATTTAAAAAGTGTCAGTAAACCCACAAAACCTCTGGATAAAAACAAATCGCTTAAAGTAAAAATAAGTCTTAAGAGGAAATGATGCATTTTTCCTGTCAAGATATGTTTCCTTTACCACTGAAAGGGTAGTCTCATATTATTTACTATGAAATACTATCCTTTTGATTTTTATTATGTAGACTTTCATACACATTTAAAAACACACAATATCTACACAAGGTTTTAAAAAAAATAATTCTATCTTCAGAAAAATATGTGTTTTCACTGAAACCCTGAAGCTGTGTTTTGTCTGTAGTACTTTAGACTATGGGTTAGGAGAGAATCTCCCTAATTAAAAAAATATCCAATCTTCATGTCTGGAAAAAAAGTGTTCTAGTTTAAGGTCTATCTCAGTCTTGGAAAGGGTGGGCATCTTCCAAATGTGTCAATTTCAACTTGCTTAAATCTCAGCTATGGCCTTGCTGGTTAGGAACCATAATTTCTTCCTGGATAGTTTCACACATAAAAACGCATCTTTGTGAATTTGTGCATCATATTTACAACTCTGCCTTAGTTAAGGCAAACTGAATTTTTATCTAAGATAAAAAATACAAGAACAAAAAATGGAAATATCACATCTCCAACTTACACAAGTTGCTCAGGTGAAGAAAGGAGGGTTGGAATAGGGGAGAATAAATGAAATTCTTTGATTTGTAAATGTTTGTAAGTAGTCTAGGAACATCCAGAGCAATCTTAACATGGTGCCCAAGGGAGGGGAACTGAGATACTAAACTAGAGGCGAGCCTTAAGCAGCAGTTCTGAAGCCTATGCAGACATTGTTCTACTTTCAAATCTTAATGTGTATTGTACAGCAATTAGTTGCTTCTTCCGCTGCTTTGACTGAACTTCAAAGTGAATAACCTTATCAATCATACAGGTAATAACTACAATCAGGTAATAACTACAGGTATAATTACCAATCAGAGAGCATATACTGTCAGGCTCCACCCATTGCACAATACCATTTGCAATCTTGTGGTGGTGCATTGTAAATTTGCAAGCATTATTTTTCCCCATCAGCCGTCAGAAAAAAAAAGGGGCTTTCCCTCGTATTGGTTCAGTGATGGGGTGGTGATGGGGAAGATAATGTGATGGAAGAGAAAGCAAGCAAGAGCTATTCCTCTGCAGCAGCAGGGAGCAGTCTTTAAAAGTGGATGGATGTAGTTTTTTTTAAATTCACCATATTACTCAAAGCATTAGTGTTGCAGCGTGGGTGGAAAAGTTATTGTAAAAGTTTTTCACATTTTTTTTGCAGAACATCTCACTCTTAAAGTAAAAATGCTGCAGTATTTCTCCATCCTCAAAATGACAACTGCTGTCCCCGTTGTTGATTTCCATCTTGCCTCCTGTTGCCTCTGTTGTGACTCAAGACTGAGGGGCATTGTTCTAGTTTTGCCTGTGCCTCCCTCTTCTCCAGGTCCTCAGCCAGCAGGAAGAACCCCCACCTATTAGAAAAATATGACACAATATCAGTAATGGGTCAGGTTTGGCTCCAGATTCTGCCTGTGGTACCTAGTTTTATTTCTGAGTTCCTGCTTTATATTCCATTCTGTCATGATCTAAGCTGGACAGAGTTTTTAAAAAGCCAAACAGGTTGAATTTAGAACAAACCATGATTTTAATTAAGATTTAGCTCTCTGGGCTTTCCTTTCTTGATATTTACTTAAGATTTATATGGCTGCCCCTTTTGTGAGACACAACGCAATAATAAAAATGCAATAATGAAGCAGTTCAACAAACAAACAAACAAACCAGGAAAAAAAGGTGCACTAAGAAATGCTGAATTTGATTCCTTCCTGCTTGTTTTGCAACCATGGGGATGGGGAGTGCTGGGTCTGTTGTTTTACACTTTCATTATTTCAAGCTTGCAATAAACCAATGTTTCTTCACCTTGGCAACCTCCTCTTAGTACCCAAAATTCCCCAGTTAGCAAGCCATACCTTGGAAAGTAGCCAAGGTTTGGAAATACTGCACTAAACCAACGCAGCTGTAGCATTAAAGCATTTTATTTATCAAATTTAGATACTGCCCATCTGTTTCTCAGAGTGTCTCTTATAATACTGCTGGTTAAGGAGTCTCATGTTCTTGCATGATTTAGATACAGCATTATGACCAGTTAGAGTAGAACATGGCAGATGACTCTGACCATTGACCAAACCAGCCTGTACATACTCTACAGCTACTGTTGAATCATAACTTATTTTCTATGTCTGCCTGAAGAGAAAAGCCATAATACAGCCACACCCTCATCTCCCATCTCCCATTTGGAAGCTGATGGAATACTATCAAGTGCTCTACTCACAATTTGTCAGGTACTGTATATCTGTATTTTGGAAAAGGAGAGAAGGGGGAGTTCCTTAAGGTTAGAGTTACTTAAGGATGATTATGCACCAAGGCTCAATGGCACAGAGCTGGTTTCATATATCAGAGTTTTCCAAACCTTCTCAGTTCAAGATACAGTATCTTTAGCGGTTCCCAAATTATGTGTCACGGAACACCCCGGGGCACTGCAGCAAACTCACTAATAGTTCCACTTTTTAAGTAATAAAACACCTTACACAGTGTCCCTTTCAGTTTCCTATGGCTTCCCAAGGCATTATAACACAGAGTTTGGGAACCACAGGCATATATGAGCTTAGCTTTTTATACAGTAGATTCCTTGCATTTAGTTTATTGTCTCTGAATTCTGCCTATATTGGTAATTAATTATGATCATTAATGTTTTGATGGATGTTTCTGTTTTATACACAGATTTTAGTGAAGTCATTGAGCTTTTTCTGTTTAATTTATTGTGGTCTGTTTCTCTGAGCACTATTGCTAAATTTTGTTGAAAACTGTTAATGTTTCAAATCCAATTAAACATTGTTCCAATTAAACATTGTTTCTTTTTAATGAGAGGATAATCTAAAAACAGGAAGCCAATAGTTGTTTTGGTTAAGGACAATTTTTTGACCAATTGGAATACAATTACATGGAAAATTATTCCTTTGCTATGTTTTGAGGAACTTTCTTAAAGACATTTCAGAAGGCATTGGCAAAATCAGATTTGAAGCAGCAGACTAACAGCTGGAAATGGGCAGTGGCAGCTATAAACTGCACTTCTCCAAAATATAGGAGTAGCATTGACAATGAATCACATTCAGATTCTTTTCTTTCATGCTTTAAAAATGCACAACTAGGGTAACTCAGACTATAGACCTAATTAAGAGTTCTGTTAACATGCTGCCTAAAGTCCACATGGCATTCAAAGAATTTGTGCTAAGAGTTGTAATGATTTGTGTTCCACGTTGTCCAGGCTGGTTTGGGCTGCTGAACTTTAAAGTACTTTTTTAAACTGTTTTTCTTCTAACCCAAATAAAATTTCTGAAATTCACTGTCCAGGAGTATCCAGGGAAAAGCATCAAAAAGTCAGGTTGGCAGCCACAACCAGGCAATCAAAGGTTGTCTCTTTCTTATGTATATCGTAACACCCATTGAAAAACAAGGCAGGGCTTCACTCACACCATCATAGCTACCATCTTGACTTTGTTGATGCATGCATCAACACGCATACATTGCTAGCTCCCCTCACTCTATCCATTTACTTAGGTGTTCTGTTAAAAGGAACAGTATAGAACAGGAGTCTCCAACCCCCTGGCTGTGGCCCACTACCAGGCCTTGGGCAGTTTGAAACTGGGCTATGGAAGTGGCGGGCAAGCGTGCACGTGCACTTCCCTACTTGCACAACCAGCCGCTAATGCAAATGGAACTGTACATATATGCACACGCATGTATGCCGCTCATGCAGAATTATCCTCCCCGCCCCGCCCCCCCCCGGGCAGTCCACAAAGCCAGAAAGTTTGGGGAACTATGGTATAGAATGTGATTCTGTATGTAAAAATAAATTTCTCCTTTTTAAAGAAATCTCATATCAGACATAGCCTATAGAGTCACTGGGAGTTCTGCAGCATATACATTTAATAAATTATGGTTGGTTGCACAGTCAGACTGGATTTGGCATTTTTGTCCACCTGTGGAATGACTCAATGAAGGGCTGACACAGAAACACAAAAGTTCCTGACAATATTTCCAGAGCACTGAATTTGGTGCTCTGCATTGTTTTTCTTCCCTTAGAACTAAGCTGTAACCACTATTAAGAAATGAATTTGTTCTGTTACAAGAAAAACTCTAGCCAATCTCATGAAAAGATTATGCAGCTTCTATGGATAAGTGAATGAGCTGTTCTTTTTGACAGCTCTGAATACCATTTCATTCTATAAGCATCTGAGGCCATGTGGATGTGTGTGCAATGTTTGGACTTGTCATCCGTAAGGTAAAAGATATAACTGTGGAAACCAGTTTTTTTTTCCTGAAATCAAACTGCCATGTTGTGGTTCACCACATGGGTCAACCACATGTATAAGTCCCAGAAAAATGCTAATATCAATTCTTAACACTTGCATGTGAAAAAATAAAATTCCCATAACCTGTATGACTCTGTTGTATTTCTTTCCTTTTTTAAAAGCACCTGAGTTTATAGCTATGATAAGCCTCTATGATACTGCACATTTTCAGTTATATTTCACTCATAATATTGCATACAATGTTAAGAGACAGAACTTTTTCACACAGGTTCTTCAAACTCCCAGATAAGCACCACTTTTTGCAATCTCCTGGCATCATTTGATGGCTGGGCCTTTTTATTTTCAGATGAGCAGCAGGGCATCTCATATCACAGTTTAAACTATGCCCCTTTTTCTGTACTAAAATCTGGAGAGTTATTGCTTTTTGCTTTTGAATTCTTTTAAATACTTACAATATGAAATGAAAACATGAACAGGTCCAGTACCAGAACCAGAAAGCTGAGTTTGGAAGCTAAATAGAATTGGGTCTGATCTGTGGGCTAACTGAGAAGTAAAAACAAAATCTTAGAAAAATGCAATGGCAAACAATGCTTGTATTATTGCAAAGAAAATTATATGCAAGGTCCCAGAAGTAACCAAGTCTGAATGCCGTTATCTCCTAGTTTAGGTAGGTAGCTCTGAAAATGACAGCAGATGAGCTTCAAAGTATTTTGAAGAAATCAGCGAAAGAAAATAGTGGCAATGTAGATGTACCCCAAACACTCTCTCTCTCTCTCTCTCTCTCTCTCTCTCTCTCTCTCTCTCTCTCTCTCTCTCTCTCTCTTTCTCTCTCTCTCTCTCTCTCTTTCTCTCTCTCTCTCTCTCTCTCTCCCTCCCTCTCTCTCCCTCTTTCCCTCTTTCCCTCCCTCCCTGTCTCTCTCATTGTCTCTCACCCTCACTCTATCATGAATTAAAAGTGGAAAATAGAGAATTTAAGCTCCTTTTTTTAGTTTCTTATTTGAGAAATTAACTTGATATTTAAGACAAGTGTTTTTGTCTTTCCCTATAAGAAAATTGTACTGATATTCCAATTCAGGAAAATGATGTTAGCACATTTATAAGTATATCAGATTTTTGAAATTACTTAACAAATCCTAACAGAGGTGTGCACAGGATTATGGTCAAAAAAGGTAAGATGGCAATTATGATGGTACAAAGCTCTGCCTGTTTTTTATGTGCATTTTATACTTTCCCAGACATCCTGAATCCTAAAATTGGGATGGATATCAACATTCATTTAACCAAATCACTTTTTGCAGGAAATCCTGGAGACATAAAAAATATAGTTCAGACATTGTGTGTGATTTGATTCAGAAAAAGACCATACTCAGTTTCTGTCACTGTTATTGTGACAGAAAGATGTTATTGTTTCAAAAAGATTCTTGTCAGAAACCTATAAGGACAATGTTGAATTGGTCCAGGTTAATATAGGTTTCAGTGTTATGGTTCAATGCTATCCTAAACTAAAAAGGCTTCCAAAAGCAAACACAAAGAAATAAGGAAAGATGCCCTTCTTTTTTACACTTTTGCCTGAACCTCTTTTTTGCTCCCTCCCTTTCAGGGCTGAGAAAGAAAAAGTTGGATACTAGTGGGATAGTTTTCCCTTGCATGTCTCTGCTACAAATTCTTCTGCTCATTCAAAAATGCAACACATTATTCACACAAAGATGCACCCAAATATAAATGCCAAGTAAATTTTCCAAAGACACAGTTGGGCAACAGCTTAGTTGCAATTGACCTCTGCTCCTGCTCAGTCTGTTGCCCTAGTGCTATCTGTTGATAATCTCAAAGCCCCTGTTCTGCTTTCTGGATTTAAAGCAGATAGTCCTTCAACAGACAATGCCTTAAAATAGAGGAGTTTACTTTGAAGGTGCTTGAAACAGAGCACTGGCACAGTCATCCTTCTACTTGCATTTTAAGTGAAGCACTTCCTGTGCTTCATTTTTAGAGCTGAGAGATTGAAAGGCACTGTTCCTGTTTGGATGGCCTGCTTCTTTAAAAATCCCCCAAAGGTTCCTTCAGTCTTCTTCAAGGCAACACAAAATACCACTAGCTACTTAGTGTGCAGGTGACATTTGAGCTCCTTGGTCAGAGAGGAATTAATTTGTGTCTCTTTAAGAAAATGAGCTTCCATGAGGTTGCTTCTTATCAAAACAATCTGTATGTTGCTACAAGCACAGTCCTGATAACCTTCTGTTTATTTTACATTTGCTACATACCATGCTTCAGTAATGTAGCCTGATTTTAATCTCAGCTACATGTTGGCCAAAATCTACTACAATATCTGGAGCCAGCTTTGTACTAAGTACAAATACAAGCCAGACCAAGCTGCCACTTCCCAAGGTTACATCTTAGTTAGAAATAATTGTATCTATGTTTATGTTATAATTGGGATTAGTATCAGAAGTTCCCAGAGAAGAGAAGATCCCAGTGCTGTTATGGATCAGAAGTTTCTTTCAGCACTGCAGCCCAAATTGCTACAAATGGCACCCATCTTTTTCCCCACAATGCCAGAGACCCTCTGTACATCAGCAGCAATTCTTACTAGTAAGACACGTGGGGTGGGGGTGTTTGTTTGTTGCTGTTTTCAGCTCTTCCTAATATGAAGCAGAATCACTAACCACCTTAGCCCCAGCCCTAGTTATATTAAATTTGGTTAAACCAAGGAAGTTCCAGTTAAAGTTGTTGTTTTTTAAAGGACAACTTCTTAGACTTCATGACGGTGAATAAAATGCAACCCTAAGACTAGATGTGTGGCTTCATTCTTTCTTTGGAGAACTAGCTCACATTTCCAATGATTGGTGGATTGCCACATACAGAGAAGTCAGGGAGAGAGAGGACAACCTTCTGTGGACACTTTTCCCCAACATTTTCTGAAATAAACAGTGTTAAGTATTCGCTTTCTGGGCTTGAGTTGCTTCTTTCCAAAGTGATTGCAAGAAAAACAGAATAGTGGGAGCTTATCAAATAGAACGAGGAAGAAAAGTAGAAAATAGAGCATAGCTTATTGATGTGCCTGTAAAAGCAGCCTAAGCTACAGAAACCAGCATTTATTATCAAAGTCTTTGTAAATATTAACTATTCTGATCAAGTTGGCATTGAATGCCTAGAAGCACTAAATACATCTAGATCAGTGTTTGTCAAACCTGGCTACTTTGAGATGTGTGGACTTCAATTATCAGAATGTTGCCTGTGGAATTCTGGGAGTTGAAGTCTACACATCTTAAAGTTGCCAGAGTTGAGGAAACACTGATTTAGACCCTGACCTGATCCTGCTGCTGAACATCTTTGATTGCTCCTATTGCTGCTTAAGCTTTCTTCCTCCTGACAGATATATTTTAGACCAGGGGTATTCAAACTTGGCCCTTTTATGACTTGTGGATGTCAACTCCCAGAATTCCTCAGTCAGTATGCACGTTGGCTGAGGAATTCTGGGAGTTGAAGTCCACAAATCATAAAAGGGCCAATTTTGAAGACCCCTGTTTTAGACTAAGAATGGAATGACATCTGAGTTTACAAGTTGTACTAATCAAAAGTCATTAGATAATTATTTTAATCTTCTCTTTCTTAAAGGACTATTTTTCTTTAAGAAAAAGGATGAATGAAGTAGAATGAAATGCTGATTTTGTTTTATTATTTTTAGTTCACCCATTAATCAAAACATTAAAAGTTTCCAAAAACATTTAGTTTTCAATGACTAATTTTTGCCATCTTTTTTATTTTTATTCTTCTTGTTGTTAGAGTTATTAGTTAATGTAACAATGTTTCCATTTTATCATTTTATTTTTTATTGTCACTGTTATTAATTATTGCATTACACATGTTTAGTGTCTAATTGTAAACTTCCAACTGTTGGTGGAGAAGGAAGGAAGGAAAATGCAATTAATAAATAGGACATTAAAAATATAAAATATATTACATTTAAAATATAACATTCAATGTTATAAAGTACGTAACATTCAGCCTGTGATGTTTGCAGTTACCACCAATGGCCACAAATATGGAATTTACTGTCTGTGTGGAAGATTTCCTATTTAGTGAATGTATGATTGAGCTCTTCCTAATTTTGGGCCATGAAGCAAACCACAGACTTTGTTTTTCAACATAGATGTGCCCCTTCACCTGTAACATCAAAAAGGGGAAAGCTCGGGACATAATTCACCACATTCTAACATTAGAAGCCTCCAGATGGCTTAGAGTTCTTTCAGTTGATTCCTGAGAAGTCAATTGTTTACAAAGAAAAATGAATGTAGTCCCATCATCACCTATCTTGGAGGCTTTTGGTTTTGTTGCAGACAGAAAGTAGATGACAAACTGTTATATAGTTTGTGTATAATGTGTTCATTTATATACATACATACATACATACATACATATATATCAATAATAACGTTAAAAATAAAAGTATGATTCCTGGGCATATTCATCTTCTGAAAAACCAATAAAATATGAGCACCAGGAATATTATAAACTAAAAAGTTTAATACAATCACCAATCACCAAGCTTTCGTCGGAAGCTACCAACATCGTCAGGGTTCAATGCTAGTCAATGGGCGAGTTCATTTATAGGCAGGATGCCGTTTGCATGTGGCTCCTGGATCTCATCACCGGTCCTAATTGGTTAAGTTGCACTCTAGTCGTAACTTCCGTATCGGTGGCTGCACTTTTCCTGCCTCTCCTGCCTGCGTGTGTATTGCTACTCATTCTCCCCTCATATAGTCCTGAGTTAAGGAAGTTCTCTCCCCCCCTTTTTTGGTTGGGCAGGACCTCCGTGTCCCTCAGCTGACCTCCCCTCTCGCACTCACTCCCCCCTTGTCCGGGCTGTCCTACTACGGTACATTCTCTCCCCCCTCCCCCTCCTTCCTTTTCATACCCCTCATCCACGCCCCAGTTGTCATCCCCTCTCCTGCGGG
>NW_015386505.1:233496-264645 GCF_001527695.2 Protobothrops mucrosquamatus | reverse complement strand
CTGAGTTAAGGAAGTTCTCTCCCCCCCTTTTTTGGTTGGGCAGGACCTCCGTGTCCCTCAGCTGACCTCCCCTCTCGCACTCACTCCCCCCTTGTCCGGGCTGTCCTACTACGGTACATTCTCTCCCCCCTCCCCCTCCTTCCTTTTCATACCCCTCATCCACGCCCCAGTTGTCATCCCCTCTCCTGCGGGGTTGCGCCCCCTGCGCCCTCCACTGATTTGTACCCGCCAGTCTCCCTCCTCCATTCACATGGTCACCGTTCCTATGGTTGTTATCCCGTCTAGCATCTGTTTTCACCTTTGCCCCATTTCTGGTGCTCACAACCTCCGTATCCCCACGAGTGCCTCTAACGCCACTTCATGGCTCCCATTGGCGCAGTCGGGCCGTACCTGTGGGGCAAGCTGGTGCAGCCACTCTCCCCCTTTTTAGGTGCGATCGATCTGTCATTGCCTTGAACCGGCTCTTCCCGTTGTCCCCGTCATCTCTGTGCCCCTGCAAACTACCACCAGCGGGGATCTCCCAAACATCATCAATCCGGCAGCCCAAGATTTCGGTTACAGTTGTCTGTCGGCCCCCTCTGGCTGTTGTTCCTCCCCTCGGAGATGTCGTTTCCCCTAGACGCTTTGGGAAGGGTCCCTCGACCATTGGCTACCTCCCACCTGGGTGTTCATAGGTGATATCACTCTTCCCAGATGCTTCGGGAGGCGTGGGGGAATCCCTGACTCGCTAATTGTCGTTCTTTCACCACCCGACAGTCTCTTTGCTCTTTGGGAGCGCGTGTATGCTCCTGGGGCGGGGGGGCCCTCGGTCGCTGGTTATTCTCCACCTGGATGCCCGTGGGTGATGTCGCCCTTCCTGGGCACTTCGGGAGGCACGGGGGAATCCTTGGTTCGTTGGTCACCATTCCTTTGCCATCCGGCAGTCTCCTTGTTATTTGGGAGCGTGTATATGCCCCTGGGGCGGGGGGGGCTTGGATGTTTGTTATTCCCCACCTGGATGTTCATAAGCCATTGGGGTGAGGAGTTCGCCTCCTTCATGATTTCCTTCTCAGGGGTCCGTAATGTGGTGTCAGATTGTTTCCACCGGGGTGGACGATCATACGCACCCCACGCCCTCAATGTCAGATGCGCTGGGCATAGGTCAATATGTTGGTTGATAGAGTCTCTATCAGAGAGCCAGGCTTCCTTAAGTAGCCGGCCCCCTTTTGTACTATCACTGGCCAGAATATGCACGTTGTCAAAGTCAAAATGGTGTCCAGATTCCACCATATGTGTCCAAATCTGAGAGTAGTGCTCCTCCTCTTCTTAGGCCAACCTATGTTCGTGGACCCTGGTTTTCACTCTCTTGGAGGTTTCTCCCACGTAATTGCTAGGACAGTCCTTACAGTTGATCCTATATACAATTGCTGATTTTTCCATGTTGGGGAGTGGGTCCTTGGGTCGCCTAATCTTGGAGCGCAGTGTTTGATTGGGTTTGTGGGCCACCTTCACGTTGTGAGGTGCTAGCAGCCTGGCTGTCACCTCAGAGACGTTGCTAATGTAGGGGAGGGTAACCCGGATTGCCTGCAATGATGATTCTTCTATCCATGGGTTCTCCCGGGGTTTGGGTGGTATGCTATGGTGTTTAACAAACCTTGTCGGATATCCATTGCATTTACATATGCAGAAGAGATGGTTCCTTTCTTCCATTTTAGCTCTGGTTGTGTTGCAGTGGGAGTCTACCCGTCTAAATAGTGTTCTAATACAGATAGCCTTGTGAGCAACGGGGTGGTTACTTCCATAATGGAGGACTCTATCCGTATGCATGGGTTTACGGTACACCCTTGTGCTCAGGGTTCTATCTGGTTGGCGGTAGACCAGCACGTCCAAAAACACCAACGTACCCTGGTTCTCCTCCTCCTCCGTAAATTGTATACTTAACTCCGTACTTAACTCTGTATAATTTTGCATTATATTGCCTAATGTTCTATATTATATAATATCCAATCAAAGCAATCTTCTGTAAGGAACTTGAGTAATACTCTGATTTTGTCCTGGGTAGCTGTCAGATGTAAAAAAACAGATCCACCCAGTGAAAGTTCAATTTAACTGACTTATTGCTAAATGCCTATGCACAGGAATCTTCTCAACTAATGGTCAACACCTGGTTAGAGTTAAAGTCAATGGGAATCAAAGGTGATTGGACATTGTCTGTGCCTACATAAGCTTTTTAAGATGATTCCTCTTTTTACACCTCCCACTGGCTCTGCCATTCTTTCTCCTACAAGAGCAGACTAAGTGTTGCATTGGTCAGTCTTCCACCAGTAGGGATGAGATATATTTCTGTTTTTATTTCAATTATAATTGTGATTTTAAAATTTATATTTGCATGTATTTAACTTAGCAAGTGCACCTTTTATTCAAACTGTTCTCTGTTTTCACTACCCTATTTTATCTTCACAATAACCCTCAATGACTACAAGTAAAACAAAAACCCTACCATGTAATTCATCTTGAAAGTAAGTTGGATTTTTTCTGTTTCATTTATGTTACGTGTTATTGGTTTAAAAAATAGAACTACTATATTCTATTTCTATAAACAGAAATAAAAGAAGAATAAAACACATCAAAGAATTGGAAATACTATTCAAATAGGACAACGTTTTCTACAGTTAAAAATGACGTATATTTTTGAAGGAGAAGGGCAACTTACTCCTAATTAAACCTCTCCTTGATATCAATTATTATTTGTTTTTGTATTCATTTGGGGATGGGATAGAATCTGAATTTGTTCAAAGAAGTTTCTCTGCCCAGGGATGCCTTGCCTACCCTTTATGCATGCCACAGTTGTTCCAACATCAACTTTTAATTTAACAGACTTAAGTAACAAAGCAAGGGTTTGCAAAGAGGCTTCCTTTCTAGATTGTTTATCATTCCTTAGATGCACTTCAAAAAGTACAGCTGCTTAACTGAAAACTACTTGGGAAATCCTATGGTTTACCTGAATCAAAAGCTCATCAGTTGGCCTAAAGGCATACTTTTAATCTCTCAACATCAGTCCTTATCTACTGTTGGGAATGTTAATAATTGGCCTTCCCTGAAAGGCTGTAACTATATGTTGAACAATGAGCTTCATAGGACTGCTTTGTAAATAGATTGTCTGAACAGAAATTTATATAGGATAGATGCCTATATGTACATATTTAATCAGAAAGAAACATATAATAATAGAATATGAGTATATTTTTATTTGTTAATTTATTTTCTGTTTGTTAAATTTACTTGCTGCCTCTCTCACTGTGGGGCTGCTCTAGGTGGCTTATAACAATAGAAAGGAAGGAATGAAAAGAGTAGAAGTAAAATAATAGAACAAGAGGGAGGGACCTTGGAGTCTAGTGGACAATCACCTAAATATGAGCCAGCAGTGTGCTGCAGCTGCCAAAAAGGCCAACACAGTGCTAGGCTGCATTAACAGAGGGATAGAATCAAGATCACGTGAAGTGTTAATACCACTTTACAATGCCTTGGTAAGGCCACTGCATCCAGTTTTGGTCACCGTGATGTAAAAAAGATGTTGAGACTCTAGAAAGAGTACAGAGAAGAGCAACAAAGATGATTAGGGGACTGGAGGCTAAAGCATATAAGGAACGGTTGCTGGAATTGGGTATGTCTAGTTTAATGAAGAGAAGGACGGGGGGGGGACATGATAGCAGTGTTCCAATATCTCAGGGGCTGCCACAAATGGGTGGAAACTAAGCAAGGAGAGAAGCAACCTAGAACTAAGGAGAAACTTCCTGACAGTTAGAACAATTAACCAGTGGAACAAGCTGCCTCCAGAAGCGGTGAATGCTCCAACACTGGAGGTTTTTAAGAAGAGACTGGACAGCCATTTGTCCGAAATGGTATAGGGTTTCCTGCCTGAGCAGGGGGTTGGACTAGATGACCTCCAAGGTCCCTTCCAACGTTACTATTATTATTATTATTATTAAGAAAATAAACAATGATAACAAAATACTTATGCATACATTACAAATATATCAAACTACCGCTATTATGAAATGCTGTAAAAATAATTTTCTAGTCATTCTGTATCATTCTTGTTTAAATGGCATATGGCGGGAAAATACTTGTGATTGGCACATTGTTAGAAGTTTGGAAAGTTACAACCTATCTAGAAGGAATGTAGCTAACAGAAAACCTGGATGTATTAAGTTGAATATGAAGAAAAAAAACATACATAGAAATCCAAGTACTGAAACACAAAAGCCCTGTTGATATGTTTGATAAGATTAAAGCAAAAAACAAAAAGTGATGTCATCGTGGAAGGGGTTTTTTTGTTTTGTTTTGTTTTGTTTTGTTTTTACAGATTACCAGGTCAGGCAGAACATGTAGATGTAGGCGAGGCCTTTCTATGTCAATCTTTCCATCCTGACATTTGCTGGGTATCTAACTTTGCCAAGAATCAGAGTTCTAACAAATTCTTGTATTCTCTTGCTGACAATTCATTTGTCAAAAGGAAGAATGAACAATGGGTCTTCTTACCTGGACCTAATCCTCACTAACAGTAAGTAATTGACTGAAGATATGACTGTGATTAGTACTCCAGGGAAAAGAGATAAACTTATCCTTGCATAAGGATAATCGTATGATTTCCAAGGGAAATACATCGAGACAAAGTTCCTCACTGTATGAGTTATCAGCCAGTGAAACAGACTACCACATGAAGTGATGAGTTCTCATTTGCCAGCAATTTTCAAATAGAGGCTGACTCTTGTCAAAGGTACTTTAATGTCTCCTGCTCTGAGCATGAATTAGAGTAGACTATATGACTTCTAAGATTGCTTTCAACTCTATGATTTTATGGCATTGACCTGCAATCATTCTGGGTCTCTTCCAAGTTGCTGATCTCAAAAAGTTAAACTTTCATCTTGCATGATGTTTTTAGGCACATAGTTTTATTCAACCTAGCTTTTAGTGTCAGCCTAAAATCATTTTTTCAGTAACAGATGTCACTGCCATATCACTGTCTCTTCCATATTCTTCAGCAACCTGCTTCCTACCTTTCTCTTTGCTTACTAATAGATGGTCCAACTAGTACTGAGGGCAATGTCATTGGCTATTTACAGTTAGACTGGAAATCTAACTTCTCTGGGATAATTTCTTTCAGCCACCATAGTTTTATACAGGAAAGTAATTTTAAGACCTACTAATATTTATTTTTTTCTTCATTTTGTTTTAGTCGTCTTATATTTTACCAGTACACAGTCAGAAACCCTATCATACACACACACACACACACACACACACACACATACACTATACGTACTTGCTTTGCACCATGGTATTTAGTAAGCATTTTCATTTTTTGTTCAAAAAGTAGTCTTATAATCCTTTTAATTAGTTTTAATACTTAGATTCCTTAGTATTTTATTACCTACATTTATGTAACAAATTATTTTCTCTGTTTCAGAAAATATCTATACTTTTCAATTTGTAAGCACTGATCAGAGATGATGATGATGACAACTGCCTCTCCAAAGGAACAGTACCTTATAATACTGATAAGTCTTCATCAATACAAAGGAATGAGGTCATCAAAAAGGAAAAATCTAAATGGAAAATTAACTTGGAACTGAAGATAAAGAAAATTTGCATGAATTTGAGCAACCTGTAGAATTTGAAGCAAAGAAATTTGAAGAATAAGAAAATCAAAACTAGGCTTGGTGTGAAGTATAACCTATGTAGAAAGTAAAGGAATTGCAAACGTTGTAGAACAGCTGAAGTAAGGAGTTGCAGAGAGCAAGTAATATAATGATTAAATAATCTAATTCCAGCAGAATTCACAGTTAGAGTAAATTTGCAGCAATTCTACAAAACCCTTTAAAACGGGAAACAATCAACCACAAATAACGAAAAACCTGATAAAGAAAAAGCCCTAAAATGTTGGACAAGTTTGTGTGAAAACAACAGGAATCATTACAGGAATGCAAAATAGACCAATCAAGTCGAAAACACAGTGAAAATATCCAGCATGGAAGACATTAAGATAACTGAAGAAATGGTATGAAAGTAATCAAAGAAGGTCAAAAACTTGAGTGCTCCTGAACCAGATGAGCTCCATGGATTCTGGCTAAAATCACTGATACTTTTACGCTCAAGACTGGCAGACCAGTTGAATAGAATTCTGGAAGCACTAGAAAATAAAGACTGGTTAACAACTGGAAGAACATTCCTAATTCAGAAGGACAAGAAGAAGGGAAATGTGTCTGGAAACTACAGACCCATAACTTGTTTGCTAAATACATATTCGCTACTTATTGGCATAACTGGAAATCAAGCAAATAGCTATTTGAAAATGATTCACTCCCTGTAGAACAAAGAGTGTTGCTTGTTTCCCTCTGCCCATCCTACCTGCATTCACTCTGAAGTTTATGAACGGAGAATACATCATCACTTGGGGACAGTTTTTTATGCAGAAGCCTTTGTTTAAAATGCTGATAATGCTGGTCAAAAGCCACACTTCAACCATGATGGAGGAATAGATTCATCCTTCTGGTAGACACTTTTTTACTGGGATTCCTCAAGTAAAAGAGAAGTATTCTATTACACTGAACTGCCTAATGCAACCTCATGTATCAAGCTAATGAATTCATCATCCTTGCCAAAGACCTCTCCCTTTAGCCCAGTCCTGGAGAAAGAAATCCTACATAAAAAGGAAGATGCTTTGGATTTTCTAGCCCAGAAGCCAGAATTTAACAAAACCTCTTGAACTTTCTGAATCCCCAAGTCTGGGCTCCTGACTAATAAGGCAATCTTGTACATGAGGAAGATTTTAGTGCGACATTCCCCTTTAAAACAATACAGAAAAAAATGTATGTAGTTTTAAAAAAACAGGAAAGACAAGAGAAGGGACTTTTTCACACGCAGAAAAATCCCAATAAAGTTAATGAGTCAATCGTTGCCTATGAGCTCTCCATACAGTATTATATTTGTCTCCAGCTTACAGTAGATGCTGTTAGGCTCTTCCGCCCACCACCCCCATACACACACTTTTTTTATTTAAGAAATGTTCTCATCAGCTTGTAAATGGTAAGGATAAGTGAAAGACAACTTCTTCGAAGAAACTGGCTATTGTTTTGCTCAGTCAAACAAACACTCCATTTCTGTTGTCAGCAATCTGGCCAGCAAATCAGAAAATAGTTCAGGGACTGAAAAGTCCACCTTCTAATCACTTTGGAGTTGAGTGAGAAATATGCTGATTACTTCTAACCAGTAACAATATTGCATGAAAATATTGGAGATCTATCTAGGGATTAAAAGATGTGCTTTAACCTATTGAAACCTCCCAAGATAGGGTTAATTTATCAGACACTTTAGAGGGCACTGTTGAGCCATGTTCACAAGTTTGTCATGAGCCACGTGTACCAAATGCAGTTTCCTATTATGTCTGACTTTAACCATTGTTCCCTTTTACTCTTTTATTTACTCTCCCATTTCTCTTTCCTTTCATAGAAATTAAAGTCAGTTCCAAAGATATGAGTAGTTAATTTTAAAGACATGTCCAACTGCTGATAAAACTTAAGAATCCACCCCACCCCTATAGCAAATATACTTTATAGAAATTGCAAAAGCCTAAGTATATACACAGAGGCACAAAACAACTACAAATGGGAGAGTGGTGCTTATTAACTGAAAGTAACAATATTAATACATATATTTCTATTATGCAGAACACTGGAAGATGCAACAGGTGTTTGATCCATCAAATTCATCATAACACTAAAGTTAGCAAATTATAATTTAGCCTGAAAAATTCCAGGAAATAGCATCAAAGAGATACAAAAAAATTCTAATATTCTATTCTAGCCTTACCTGGCAAAATTCTATGGAAGACTCTGACTTTATTTAATTTCCAGACTCATACTATAAATCCATCAGATGCTGTCATCAACAGAGAGCTTCAAAACTTCAGGCAATCAAACATGGACTGCAGAACTCTGGACAATCACTAGATGGTGGCAAAGAGCTATTGTTTTCTACATCGAGAAGGGGGCTGGACTAAAAGACCTGCAAGGTCCCTTCCAGCTCTATTCTATTCTATTCTATTCTATTCTATTCTATTCTATTCTATTCTATTCTATAATCTCCGCTGCCATCTGGTGATCATCCAGATTTTAGAAGCCCGAATCTGGTAGCTCTACATAAAATAGAATTATAATTTCCAATGGTCCCTTCTTTGTTTTGTTAGCTGGGCCCATCACTTGTCATCCAACAAGAGGTGTATCCTTTGGATGTTTAGTCTTCAAAGAGATTACAGAAAATATATGTAAGTAAAATAGCATTCAGCGAACACTCTTCCAAAAACCAGGCAAGGAACTGTGCATAAGGAGAGGGAAATGAATAGGCCGGGTTGCATATTCCCTCTGCTACAGATGGGGAGCCAAAATTAACAGTTACAAAAATAGAAAGTACTACAGCTATTTATCACAATCTGCCCTTGGATGCAAACTTTGGCTGCATTATCTGTTTATGATGTCATGCTTTGGATATCCTGTTTTATATTATACATTTTGGCACTCTGCAGGGGCCTTGGCTGATGCAATTGTTCAATATATAAATCTATAAACGGTACATAGAAAGAGGCCTTTTTCTTAGTATAGAGGCAGGTAAGTTTGGCATCCAGCTTTGCATGTGTAGATAAGCACTGATGCAAACTATTTTTTCTTTTCCAGTTATAAATGATATTTTCACTGGATCAGAGGCTCACATTTTAAGGAAGCAATATTTAAACACATCTGCTATACAGATATTTATTTTAAAAAATAGAATCTTCTGTTTGAAAAAATATTCTAGTTTTGCAACATTTGAAATGAATGTGGGCAGCACATGACCTTCCAGATGTTGCCGAATTCCAGCTTTCTTCAATCATAGATAGCAGAGGTGGGAATTATAATTCAGTGACATCTAGAGAGAACATATGACTCATTTTCATTTATGAGATAATAAATTAATTTTTAGCCTTGTCTAGCTTTATAAGCTGAAACATCAGAAAATGCACATACATATAAATATACCCAGATATATCCATAAGCAATTCAACTTGCTTACATATTCCAAAGTAATATATTAGGATTGCTATCTATACTGACCTCTAAGAAGATCATAAAATAAACCTTTTCCCACTAATCTTTAATAATATCTACTTAAATAATAATTTAAAGAATTGTTGCTTTAGATGTTGAAAAACATTAGCCTATTGATATATTAATGGTACAGGATCACATGCTATTTCATCAGCAGTAACTATTAACAGTTTAGAGACTTTGGATAGCTAAGAATCTTTCTCCAGCTTTTACAGCAAAGTAACTTCACCAAGTGTTAACAGCTGCTATCTCTCCTTTAGTGCAGGACTATTTTAAAGCTAGACTTTAGTTTTGATTGGGAATTATTCTTGCATAGCAGATTCAAACTTCAGAAGTATGGCTGAAGAATACCCATACTTTTTTCATAGTTTTGATGCGGGATAACCATATATGCTTTTTTTCTCCTTTATGCACTCTTTATATTTGTTAATGAAGCAATATTATGAACTATAATGAAAGTGTCCAGTGCTCTTTTGTCCAAAATAACCTATTGGAAATAAGCCATTTGAAAACATCCTTCCAAGGCAAACAGGGAAAGTGAGGGGGCAAACTCAATACTATTCCTAAGGGTAACTCCTAAGGAAGAATGTGAGGTGGAATGCCCAGCACAGAGCAAGTTTTATGGCATCACAGATTAAGGAAATTAGGCCAACTGTTTTGTGTAAATGGATCAGAGATAAAAGGAGGAAATGGCCCCCTTTGAAGGAACATTAAGGCACCTTTTAGGGCAGGTACAGCTGCAGGAACAGGAACTTCTGGTCATAAAAGTGTGGCCAAGATTTTGATGTGCAGTTTTATCCCAAAACACTTGGGACTCAAAGTAAATAGGAGCACACCAACTTCAGCAAATGAAAATTGGCCAGCTAAATGTAGCAGACATCAATATTCTTTTACACCCATGGCAATAGGCTGGTCATTCTATTTCTTTGCATGGTTCTGCACCACTGCAACAAGACTAGAGTATGTGTGTGTGTTAGGTGTGCTTTTCTTATAATGCAATGAAATATCAGGGAATCTCTGACAAGGTTTAATATTTAGAAGCAGTCTTCGGGAGGGGGAGCTCAGTAATTCTGGCACTGTTTTCATATGGAACACAAAACTTTTTGGACCTGTATCTTTTGCTTGTTAAAGTTGCTTCCATTAACTGTTACTCATGGGGTTCAAACCCTTCTATTCTGGCTTGTTTAAATATTTGTTTGTTTGTTTGTTTTTTAACTCTCCCCAGCTGGCATTGCTGTCTGTCTGGACACAATCTATTCCAGAGTACAAAGTGAGCCAGATGTCCAGCACAACAGACAAACTTTTCAAATTGTGACAAGGCACCCAAGCGGACAATCTCTGCTTGTAAAATAATTAGTTTTTATTTTCTTCGCTTCCCAATTTTTGCCCTGTATCATTTTTTAAGCAGCTGCAGTCCTGATAACTTCGCAAATTTGAGGGGGGAAAAGTATCTCTACTGATGTGTAGTTTACAGGCTATTTAGAGACTTTGCTGAAACAAACTTAACTCAGCTACAAGAAAAATGAATGGAACACAAGTCCAAAAATGCTACGTAGGCAAAGAGCCTCATCTTGCCTTTGCAAGCACAAAAGAAGTGATGGTTTTTTCAACATGTTGGTTTGAAATCAGCTGAAAACCTAAAAGACTTTATCCAAGAGAGGACAAATTGTGTCGTATTTGTCACATTTTCCTTCCTCCACCAATACTTCCTTGTAGTTCCAGAGAGATTCCCATGTTTTGTTTGAGGAAAAATTGAGGATTTTAAGGGTAAAATAGAAACCTTGAATTTTAAAAAGGGTTAAGCAATCCATTGAACTTCTTTAAAGCCTTGAAAACAACTTTTAAAAATTGAGGCAATTTTTCCTGTTTTGAAGAATTGAAATGATAAAATGGGTACTTTAGACCTCTGCAATTTCCCCAAGATTTTAAAAAAATAGTTCTACTTTCTTTTACTTCCTCTAGTAATGTCACTGCTCATGTTACTAAGCTGGTCACAAACACAAAGTGTGGCCCTTACTGTTGCCTTCTGCTATCCTATTCAATTGATTCTCATACTGTAAATGAAATTACAAATGGGCTTTAACTATTAGGAGAGTAGGACACTTATTTTCTATAAAAAATAATTACCTGCATAAAAGTATTTTTAAAAATTGTTCCATAGACTGAGAACATCTGTCTGATATATCATCTACATTTTTTAAAATGTTCTATATTGTATATTTTGGAATTGGTATCAATATATCAAATATGGAATATTTTACACCTGAGCAGAGCTGGGAAACCAGTATGGATAGCTCTTGACTC
Source organism: Protobothrops mucrosquamatus (assembly GCF_001527695.2). Taxonomy (NCBI): domain Eukaryota; kingdom Metazoa; phylum Chordata; class Lepidosauria; order Squamata; family Viperidae; genus Protobothrops; species Protobothrops mucrosquamatus. Next base: position 253,219 of record NW_015386505.1, on the reverse strand, counting down.
TCCAGAATATCTTGACTGTTTATTCTGTATATTAACTCTTTCATGGTTAAAACAGCTAAATTAGTCAATAGGCACAATACAACCTCACTTTATGCAGGGGATAGGCTTCTATTGCAAAAAATAATGTTTGGATTCAAACAAACCCTGAGTATCTTAGCCAATTATTATTCTGAGGAAGCAATTGAGATCAACTATTCCAAAACAAAGCAAAAGTCTTTAAATATTTGATCATAGTCTTTCATAATTCTACTAAATGGAGCGCACATCAGAATTATGTCACACAAAATACACAGAAAACAATGGCAGCTATATACTCCTTCCACTTTAACAGAAGAGCTTACCATATCCCAGCAACTCTAAGGGTTTATTCAGCAAAAGTGCTTATTGGATTAGTGATGCATTTTTGGAATCTTACTGTATTTTGTCCTTGGAAAGAGTCTAACCCAAATTCCTCAGATCTCTATTTCAAGTAGATTATGTATTCCTAATATATTATTAAGGAGGGAGGTAAGAATGACTAAAATTGAAATGGGTGCATGCATTTTTGTTATTGCAAACCGGAAGCTAATGTTCTTTTCAGAATGTCTGGATTCTTTTCTTCTTGCAGACAATATGGAATAAGACAATTCTGCAAAAATTGCAATACAGTAGTATGGGTTTTCTAGGGAAGCATTTTTAAAAGGGGCTATGGCTGAGCCCTCATTCCATTCAAGCAATGTGCCCAAGATCTGGTGGTCCAACTGGATCAATCTACCCTACCCAGGAATGTTTTCTTGGGTTTTCCTGGGTTGTCAGGGCCCTTCTTCAGGTCAGCAAGGTATCCACCACATATAACTGTCCCTAAACTCCAGAGGCCACTAATCTTAATAGGTGTCAATACTGCTTACAGCTGTTCTTAAGGGCAGGCACAAAATAACTTGATATGAGCTAAGGTTGTGCCCCTGTGAAGAAAGATCTATCAAAACCATGGTCTAAAACTGCTGTATTGATTTTTTAAAATAAGGATGCAAAAGCCCATCTCACCGCTCCCCAGTTTGTCGAAGGACTGATAGGAGTTCTTGTCTAACTTTTAAATTCAACTCAAGATGCTGTAATGACCTATAAAACCTCTATGGGGCTCAGTTACATCTATCCATCCCATCATATCCAGCAGAAGAAGCATGGTCCCATCTACCCAAGAATGTCATCTGGCAGGATCCAGGAAAAGACCCTTTTCTATCATAGTTCCCATCTTTTGTAACATCAGTCCCTCCAAGGCTGAATGGCTTTATCATTGTGCCTGGGGACCCAGTAGTGTTATGGAGCCTATCAGTTGGTTAGATTCTTAGTAATTGTGTGGATTAGACTGTAGTCTCCTGCAAATTAAGCTTTGAATTGTTTTAATTAGTTTTTAATGGAATTTATTTTAGTTGTTTATTTGTAACTAATTTTTTTTGTTTTTAATTGTGTGAACTGCTCAGTCATGGGCAGTTACAGTATATAATTTAAATAAACAAACAAACAAATAAATAAATATTGGGACTCACCACATTAGAGAAAGCTAAGCTAAGCAGTCCTTTCACCACCAAGATTTTAAGTTATTGGGTTTTTAAATCTACTGCTATGAATGTATCTGAAAACAAAGTAAACAAACCGAAAGGCTGTTAAGTACTGGAAAAATAAATCTTTCGCCTTTTTAAAAAATGTGTATCATGCTCCTATGAAAAATTCCAGAGTTTACTGGGATTTACAAACAATCTTCATTCTATGTTTAGACTGTTCATGGCCTGTGTAAGTTGTTTTTAAATAGGCCCTGCTCAGTTCACACATGCATTCAACTTTGCATATAGGCCAGGGTTGATTTATGACTTAATGGAGTTCCGTTCCTTCTGTTCCACCCACCCTTTGCAGAAGGATGACCAAACCTTGCACTTCCCCCAAATATGCCATTAGTCTCCCCATTTATGGAATGAAATTGTTCATGTGACCAAAAGAAAGACAACTGAGCTGAATGAGCAAAGAAGGTTATATTTAAAAATGTTCTAAGATTCAGAATGTCTCAGTATGACAGAAGATTTATGTTTTGGAACCTAAACTCTCCAAGAAATTTTTCCAATACGAACTTTTTTTTTTTTTTGTATTATGGACCATAGTAATAAAGATTGGAAACAACTTGTCTAAATCAGGCATGTCAAACTCATGACGTCACGTGATGTCATGCAACGTATCGGGCCAGTTTTGCCATTGCCGGCAATGGGGTGGGCGCAGCTTCTACGTGATGCATCCGGCCCACGGGCCGGCAGTTTGACACCCCTGATGTAAATACTTTAGTTTCTTTTCTTCCTTTACTTTTGTCAATGGCTTGGCTTGCTTTTCTTAGGAATCCTAAATCAGCATGCTGGACTAGAAGACCTCCAAGGCTCCTTCTAGCTCTATTCTGATTGATTGGTTGATTGGTTGGTTGAATTATGAGAAGGTTGATCCCTTTAACACTCTGGGATCTACTTCGTGGATCTCTCACTAAAGAGATCTTGTCCAAGCATATTGCTAGGCTCTTAACTGCCCAGCAGCACCTACCACCAAATAAAACCTGCACCTTTCAACATAGAGTCTGTAAGATTTGCTTATTATGTTGTGTTTAGAAATCTCTGAACATGCATGACCAGGTTATAAATGAAACATTGCTTTCATTCTCTCCTATTTGCTCAAAAAACATATTTGCTTCTGGCACTAGTCTTGGGTGTTCTTTCAGCATACCATGCAAGCTCCATTACATTTTAATTGCCTTTTTCCACTATGCATAATGAACATACTGGTTTTGAGTGATGGTTTTTAAACAGGCTGTTCTTTTCTCTTTTTTTCAAGTCAGGCTTTAAATGTAAATATTTGGCTTGGGTTTCTTCTTTGGATGCCTCTGATTCCATGTAATGTAGATCTACTCACATCAGAAATGCATTTTAATCTTTGTATATATAACTGGAAGGAAAAAGTCCCTTTTAGAAGTTATTCCCTCAAACATTAAACATGGAGAGAAGAGGAACACAGTCCACATTAGCCCTACCATTTACCTTCATGTTATACTGAAGACATTAAGTCCAACCTGTCTGCTCAAATTAAGGCATCCCTGCCAGCCTCTGCCTGAACACATCCAGAAAAGGAAAGTCTACCACTCCTATAGTAATTGATTTAATTACTCTTACTGTTAGGCTTTTCTCTCAGATTCAACCAATTGTCTTTCTGAACCTAAATTCCCTTATTATGTAGCTAGTATTATTGCAAATATTCAACACAATGTTAATTAGATGCTTCCAAAAATAAATGTAAGTCGAATAACTTTTTGATATCTTTCTTGTTAAGCCCCCTCTCATCTCAATGATGTTAATATGGAATGTGGCTTGATATGTAGGCTGTTCAGATGAAATGAAAGCGCAATAGCATTGGCAATTTCTGTCTCACATTATGAGCATGTGAATGATGGTGGAAACAAGCCACATTGCAACTTATATTATCACAGGACAGGAAACCAGACATGGGCAACATCATCACAAGATAAGTTCTTGATGATTTTTCTCTACATTTCATATTTTGGTGTTGGCATGGGACTCAGGACCCAGCCTGCTTGCACAAACACCTTACGCTTTGCCAAAGAGAGACTCAGTCTCTCTTTGCCATAGGAGAGACTCAGTCTCTTGGCAGCCCATCACTGATTTAGGCTGAAATTGTGTTAAGGTAATGTAGCCAGAAAGTAGTGTTTCCATTTTATGCTGATATCAGACTTCTCTTGAGGACAATCCATGATGAAGGAGCCTTCAGTGGCTGGTTTTCTGCTGGACTCCAACTGACCTGACAAATCTGCCTTGGGACTACTTCCTTCCATCTGACTACTGGGCTCCAAATTTCCATAGAGATTTGTGTGTGACTGTTAGGGATCCTGGAACCCTCTCTTTATATGGTTTTTTTTCCTTTGCTTGTGGTGGTTCCAAAACAGCAATATGATCCTGATCTAAAACTGATTGCAATTTTTCCAGGACATAGACAAGTTCAAATTTACTGAATTCAACAACAATAAACCAGAATCCTATTTTAAATCCAATTATTTTAAAATAAAAGGATATGCAAATTGCTAAACAAATGGAGCAGGCTAGACTGGAATTTATTAACCATACTTAAACTTTAATAAATAAATAGATCTCTGGGCAATGGCAAGGTAAGTGGCTAAAACATTAGGAGCCATGAGACGCCTCTGGGGGAGGGTACTCAGCTTGAAAGTGGTGGTCAGGAAAACCATAGAATAGCTTTGTAGAATACTTCAGTACAGCAATTTGGAAAAATACATTATACATACCTCCTAAGAGCTCATTGCTAAATATAGAAAATTATTATGGATTTCCGGCATCTTAGCTATATATCTTAAGTTTTGATCTCAAATTGGCTTTCTGAAAAATAAATATTTAAAAATCAATGTTGAAATAAGGTTTTATCTTAATTACAAAATTATCCAGGCACAGATTTTTGATACCTTCAAGATGTTTTTTTTTTGTGTTGTTTTTTAACATGCTGTGAGCCGCCCTGAGTCCCTCTGGGGAGAAGGGCGGCATAGAAGTTTAAAAAAAATAAATAAAAATAAAATCCTGAATAAGAACATTTCAAGAAATACATAATGTATTTACATATGATTATCAAAGAGTGAAGCTTTTCATCCTTTAGAAGTTGCTGTATCCTTCCATTCTTAAAATGTAAAGCTCTGATTTTCCAGCCCATCTGGGTTGGTGGAAAGAGAGTGTCAACAGATGTACCATTGTCTTCTCTTTAAAACCTTCATAAAACCCAGGCTAAAAACAATGGAGCTAGGAAGTGTAAACAAGTCCCATTCAACTTTATAGGGGAGCTGTTAGCTTTGAAGCTCAATTACACCCCCCCCCCTTTAAAACAACATTGTTAATTATTTCAGTCCTGTTAACCCAACAAAAACTCTGAAGTAATGAACTTACTTCAGGCAGGTGATGGTATCTTTTCCCATCTGATTTTTTCCTTTCAAGTAGTAAATAGTGTGAATATTCTGTCACTTTTGATGGTTGAGGTGTTGCTAAATGTTTGTCCAAATGCTGAAAGAAAAAAGTCAAGAGGTTAAATAACAAACTACTGCTTTACATAACTGTTGGGTCTCTGTTCTAATATGGACTAGAAGGGGCTAAATAGGTCCAGTTTTATTGGTCAATAAACATATTTGCATAAACATAATTCAATTTTAAATATTGGTTTGGAACAACCAATATTTAATATTAATTTATTAACATTAGAATTCTGATTTTGATGCCAAGGAAAAAAATAATCTTAAAACCCTAAAACTAGAGAACCAATTACCTGCTTATTTTTTGTGACTGAATTTCATTCAAATGATATGCTGCTTAATTTCAGCAAAAGAATTACTATAGCCTTCCCAATCCTGGAAAATCCAAATATGTTGAACTACAATTTTTAATCATTCTCGGCCAGTATGTCCTTTGATTTATGGAATCTGTAGTCCAGTACATCTGGAGAGTGCAAGCAAATTCTCCATCTGCACATTGTCTCTTCTTGATGGTGGCTGGATGATGGCTGGTGGCAAGTTGCCAGACTCTGAAAATTCTGAAATTAGAACTGCCACCGAGAAAACACATGTTAGAGCACCCTCTGCTTTTCTTCATCCATTTATTAGCATATTTATGGCTCAACTTTCTTCCAAGGAATTCAAGGTGCTATATTTTAATCCATTAAAGTTATCATTTCAACCTAAGAAAGGTATAGAATGCAACTGATCCTCCACAGCAAACCACATGCATAAGTACGAATTTGGATCTGCATCTAGAGTCTCATATTCTCCAGCTCAGCCTTCCCCAGTCTGGCATTCCCCAGAAGGCTTAGGACTTAATTTTAGAATTCTGAGTAGGAATAATGGAGCTGTAAACCAAACGATGATTCCTAGCTTTATAAACCCCAGATTGCCTGAATGATGCTGTAGATGTCCTGTCTTAGTGCCTAGAGACTGTAAAGATCTGGATGGAGTGCAATGGGCTTCAACTCAACCCAAACAAAATAGAGTGGTTTTGAATATTTGGGCCTCCTGATGACAAGATTCTTCCACTAACCCTAACCCTAGTCCTGGATGGGTGGCATTGCCCAGTGCGTTATCTCCTCTTGGACTCATGTCTCCTGCTAAAAATGTAGGTAGCACCATGACCAGGAGGCTCTTTGTACATTTTACAGTTGCACGCCAGTTGTGCCCATTTCTGGACTGGGAGACTTTGCTCACAGTCATTCATACCCTCATGACTTGTCTCAACTATTGTAACAGATGTCTATGGAGATTCTCAGTCATCCAGGTCATGGTTGCCCCAAAGGTGCTTTTTCAGGAGACAACTGGACTTTCTTGTTTTTTCTTGAAGACATCCTCAGGTGAGCCTGAGGACACAGGTAAACTTCTAAATGGCCTCAATGACTCTCTAAAAGAATGCAAATGACCAGCTATCTGCAAGGAATATAAATTCTTCCTTTCCCCACCATCCAGTCAGAGCTGAAGAAGCTTCTTGGATGAGAAGTGAAACATTTTCCAAAAAAAAAAAGTCCGGGTTGGAGAAGACTACTCCAACCATGTAATTTCACTGACCTTCTCAGGGTTTATTTCTTCTCTTCCATTGTAACAGAATAGAAAAAATATTCCCTGCTAATCAGAGCAATACTTCTCTGCTATTTTGAGACATGTCACTTTTACAGTTGTTCTTAGTAAATGCAAGCAGAGGCAAAGGAATAAGCTTTTATTGTGCTTGACATGCTGTTTGCCACCTATATTTATAACACAGAGATCCATCCATGTAATGAAAGATTCTGTTTTTGTCTTTGTACCTTGTTCCTTCTGCCATTTAGTTGTTGGGAGTGGGGTGTGGCAAGCACTGGTAGGAGAGGTAGCTCTCTCTCCAGCAATTGGCTATAAGCAGTGCCAAATTCTTGCCAAAGGTACCCTAATCAGTAGCTCTGCTGCAGGCATCAACCTGCTGGAAGCTGGCAGGCTGATGTTGGCACGGTTGTCAAAGTCTTTGCCTAATACTCATTTTTCCTATCTGCTTCAGTACAGAAATGCTAGCTGGCAGTTAAGCTCAGTTGCAGCCTGAATCAGAAGAGTTCTCCTTGCTTATGAAATGGGCACTTAGAAGCATCTTCACTCAGAAGAAGATAGATGAAGCTCATTAGATGTGGGTGACTTTCAAACAGAAGTTCACAAGCTTAAATTAAAAGGTTATAAAGAGAGAAAATCTAATTTCCATTAGGAACTTGCTTATTTTTTAAATCTACCTAATTAAAGTTATGGCATCTGCCCACCATCCTTTTTCTTGGGTTTTTTTTTTCCTTATTCAGGACATTTCAGAAGAGAAGATTGAGAGGGAGTATCAGTGTGACATACTTCAAAATGGTTCTGTGAAAACACTCACTGAAATAAAAGAGCCACAATTGCCTATACAAAAACAGCCTGACCATTTGCCTACTTTAAAAGGACAGTCCTCTGTTTAGAGGGCTGACAGGACAAACTGAGCATATATTTGCATAAAATGTGCATTTAGTGTTTGATCTGTATCAATGCAAATTTAGAAATTATTATCACAGTGAAATGGCAGCCAAGTATCACTTGTCAAAATGTATCATGGCTAGGAGCAGGTCTATGATGTGTTATGTTTCAACTTGTTCTTCTATCAGAATGCTCTTTTCTTTTGTCTGCTTATATGGTGCTTTATATGGAGAAGCACAGCTTCAGGATATCACAAAAACCTGACTCATTTTCTAGTATCTTGATTAACAGGTGTATTATTATTTTATTTTATTAAAAAAAGGAATTGAGCAAGGGAATAAAGTGTTGGAAGCTGTTGTCCCAGTTATTGTAACTGGATTAAAATACATTTAAGAGCAATTATTTCCTTAACCCTAATTTTTAAATCCATTGTTCCTAAACCATCCAGATGTTTTAAAATACAATTCGCAAAATTCAATTGCTGTGCTAATTGGGGAGGATACGAGTTGTAACCTAGCACATTTAGAAAGCACAAAAGTAGTGAATGGTTGAAGTCAAAACAACAAGCTGCATATTGCCCCTTATGTGAAATGGTTAGGAATTCCTATCCTTATTTAGCCTTTTGTTATAGCAGGAGCTAAAATCAGCTATATTCTCTGCTTTTCAGAGGTCCAGCAATTTAATATGAAATGGGGCCAGGGAATCTCCAGGTAAATTTTAGTTCAAGCATTAATAGACAAATCTGCGAATAGGTTTCAGCTGGATTCTATTATTGCAGGAACTCAACCTTTCAATAGCAAATGTTAAAGCCATCTGTTGCTGCATTATAAGTCAAGACAGCAAGAATTACATGCCAAACTGTTCTAAAAAATATCTTTTTATAAATCTGGGTCAGACTTTTATCTAAAACCTTTTAAAAACTGAAATTTAACCTTAGTGGCTGACAGAATAAAGCACATCAAACATCCAGAAGGATTCCACGAATCATCCTTTGCTTTAAAAATTAAGTGGATTATACCTAGGGCTTTGGTTATTCTGCAATTCTATTGGAGTTTTTACTTGGGGAAGAATTTAAAATGTTTTAGCCTTATTTTTTCCCCTTTAGAAAGTGCCCTCATGGTTTTAAAGATTGACTTGACTTTTTTTTGCAAAAAGCAACATTACAGAACCCAGCTTTGGCTCAGCATGATGGCCCTGATGATGGTGAAGGGTTAATTCTTTCCTTAGGCTTTTTTCCTAATGAAAGTGTATGCACATGTATGGAGGAAGACCTTGTTGCTCTTGTTCTCAGAGGGGGAAAAAGCAAAAAAAAAAAAAAAAGCAATTGAATGCAGAATATAAAAGGCAAAAAATTCCATCATGGGTATCCATTAGTCAACTGGTTTGACTTTTCAGAATTAGGTTAAAACAAGTGATTCTAAGGCAGTGGTTCTCAACCTTTTTAATGCCGTGACCCCAACCGGTCGTAAGTCGAGGACTAAACCGGTCATAAGTCGAGGACTAAACCGGTCGTAAGTCGAGGACTACCCAACCGGTCATAAGTCGAGGACTTTCCCTGCCCGGGAGCGCCGTGCATGCATGGTTCCGCCCCCTGCGCCGGCCGAGGCGTAGCTGGCAAGCGGCAGAGACGGAGCAGGCCGACCACCAGCTGGCCCAGCCCAAGGGAGGTAAGGCACCTGCCGGAAAAGGGGAAAAAAATGGCGGACAAAAAAAATGGCGGACAGCCTTGCTTGGCGACCCCCGTGAAATGGTTGATTGACCCCAAATGGGGTCCCGACCCACAGGTTGAGAACCACTGTTCTAAGGTCCTGTATAATTCCTTATATCTCTCATAACTGACAGAGGCAATAGTAGCTATGCAAAAAAGAAACTCTTTGGAAATGCAATTAATGTAGATACAAGTATGTGATAAGTATGCATTTATGTATCTGTCTATAATTAACAAAATAGATGTCTCATCAGAAGACAGAGAGGGTTGGAAGAAGACTGGCTTTTCCTCCATGAGAATGCTGCCCAAATGTCTTCTCCCAAAGAGCTACTGGTTACATAGTTGAACCTAACGTTCAACAGCACACAATGTAATCTAAAGTCAATTATGCAGAAAGAACTTCTGAAAATATTAGGAGAGTTAAGGCCCTATTTTAAAATCATTGAACCAAAATTCCAATATGCTCAGGAAACACCTAAGAACAGAGGACAGAAGGACAGAAACAGAATTTCAAGTGAGGGCAAACTTTCATCTTGGTTGAAATGCTGATTTTCTTCCATTTCTTTTCTCCCACCTCCCACTTCTTTGATTGGAATTTCAATGCCTATTAACTGAATCCAGGCATAGTGATTTGGGAGCACATCTTAATGTCAAATGATAGCTCAGAGAATTATATGGCCAATTCACATCTGAATTAAGTCAAATCTAGGTTTTGAATTCAAGCCTTTTAGGAATCTTATACCCCACTGTTTTCACTTCTCAGACTATTAAAAACAATCAACCAACATTTATCCTTAAAAATGGGGCACAAAACCCAGCCTGCACAGTTTGCTTTGGCATTTTAAACAATTGCACAATTGTAACCAGGAGGGGAACTGCAAAACCACCACAGCACCATGCTCCCAAACTCCCTTGCTCCTCTTTATTTTTTAAGCCACAGACAAATCAGTGCAGGAAATTACAGTGGCTTAATTTCTACAGAGTTGGGAAGCAGGGCAAAGCAAAATGACCCAGTAATGGAAAATCAATTTACTTCTTCCTCAACTTTAGCAAAATTGAAGGACTGCTGAAAAACGATATTCAAAATATTTCATATTGAATTGGAATCTGATCTGGAAATAAATAGATTCAGTCTTGGAACACACAACTGACTCAAGATCATAACAAATTTTATTTATTTACATCCCAGCTTTATTATTTTTATAAATAACTCAAATCAGTGAACATACTTAATATTCTTTCCTCTTCCTATTTTTCCCACAACAACCCTGTGAGGTGGATTGGCCTAAGAGAGAATGATTGGCGTAAAGTCATCCAGCAGGCTTTCATGCCTAACGTGTAAGTAGAACTCACAATCTCCTGGTCTCTAGGTCAGCCCTTTAGCCACTAGAACAAATTAGTCTACGTAGGGAGATATGCAGAGATGGCAGAGCTGGGTAAAGACTCCATCAGTTGATGTTATTTAAAATGGGGAAATACCGGGTTAGATAGACAACTGCAGCATTCCCAGTTAACTAAGAATTCTGGGAATTGCAATCTAACCAACATATCTGGAGAGAACCATCTATGTGAAGATTGGAGGTCCTACAGTTCAATTTCCCCTTTTAAAAAAAATTAAATATTTCATATAAGAACCATGTGTTTTGTCTATTTTGATTGATTACAATAAAGGAGTTGATTCACCTATTAAACTAAATCATCAATGTATTTAAGGTTATTTTTTATACTCACTTTGAACTCTGGAGGAAGTGAAGGACTTAGATGTAATACTTGTTGAAGGGGAATTTCTACACTTTCCCACCCACATACCTAATACACATACCGTATTTCCCCGAAAATAGCCTGATTTTTTGGGGGGTGGGCCTAATATAAGCCCTACCCCAAAAATAAGCCATCAACCCAAGTGGCAGCGAGCACACGTGGGCCAACAGTGTCCAGCAGCAGCCACAGCCTACCGGCCCCTTGGCACAGGGCAGGTAAGTTCGAGCACGGAGGCAGAGGCAGGGGAGAGGCAGGCGATCCAAATGTGCCACACACTTTTCACCCAGAGGGAGACTGGAAGCTTTGTCTGCTTGCGAATGGGGTGCTTAGAAACCGAGCAATTCGCTCCATCTTCAAGCACTCCATTTGCAAGCAGATGAAGCTTCCAGTTTCTGTCATTTCTCCATCCGAACGATGGAGACCGCCTATGGGGCGTTTGGAAACAGAGTGATTCACTCTGTCTCCAAGTGCCCTATTTGCAAGCAGATGAAACTCCTAGTCTCTGTCATTTCTCCATCAGGGTGAAGTGTTTGGGTGCCTATGGGGCACTTGGGGCAGCCCCACCCCTCCCCCACCTGCCTCACCTCATGGTGATGGCATGGCGCAGTGGGCCACACAGCCTCCTGTCACAAGTGGCTGCAAGTGACTGCAGAAATGGACCGGCGGCCACAAGGGCTCCTGCTGGACGGGGCTGTTGCTGCTGCCACCACGAGGCGAAGCAGGTGTCAGGAAAAAAAAAGACATCCCCCGAAAATAAGACCTACTGCCTCTTTTGGAGGCAAAAAAAATATAAGAACTAATCTTATTTTCAGGAAAACATGGTATGTAGTAAATGATAACTTAAAAACATTTGTCCTCGTTACACCTTATTAGAACTAGCTCTTCATATAAAAAAAGGAATCTGTACAATGCAAATTTCAGTTCTGATGGAATAAATAATTCATTTTAAGAAAATATAGATGCACTGGTTACTTAAGTTCATTCAATTTTGGGCCCAGTAAATATTCTGAAAGATCCAGTAACTGTTTTATTTGCATTTAGAGAGGAAACCACAGAATGAGGAAGGAACAAACAGATATATAGAAATTATATCCTCCACTTCCTAATCTGCAACCTGTTCAAGAATATTTCTAAAGGTACCTCAACAGAAAAGTCTTGCAAATTAAGCATTGATTTAAAAAGAAAATAATGTCTCTTCAAAATCTTAAAAAGGAGAAAGAACTCAAAGAGCACAGAGTTGTAGCATCTTAACAGTCCCAATCCTAGATTCATTTTGTGAGCCCAATAAATAAAGAGACAAAGTGATGATGATGATGATGATGATGATGATGATGATGATGATGATGATGATGATGATGACGATGATGACGACGACGATGATGTCTGGGGAATTCTGGGAGTTGAAGTCCACCCATCTTAAAGTTGCTGAGGTTGAGAAATACCGATATTGCACATTTTTATTTAATGATGCTGTCTCAGACTATCAGTGAAGGATGAATACTATTTTAATATAAATTTTATGAGACAATTTCCTGCAGATGTGGAACTGGAGGTATGGTTGCAGCATTAAATCTAATGCAACTGCCATTGATATTGTGTGGTTTCTATAAAACAGGGAACTTCCATTTTCAGGCAGGCAGTATCACAGTGCATGGTTGTGGGATGTTTTGCTCAGAAATAGTAGGGGGTGCCTTCTCAGCCCATGTCTCTGTCCTAGAGTAGAGAGGCTGGATAACGGGGCTGATTGGATGTTTTTTGCAAGTGCTGTACTTTTACAAAGAAGTAAACATGCTCATTTCTGATAAACATGCACATTCTGATAGTCAGGCCAGCCCACTCAAGTTTTGTTTTGTTCAAATTGTGCAATCAGCAGTGGAAAACCTGAATTGTTTGGAAGTGCCTTCTCTGATGTGCCCTTCGCCCTTTCTTGAAGTGAGATACGTAACATATAATCAAGCCATTTTGAACCCAACAATACCAGGTAGAGGAAAAAAAATAGAGAATGCCAATCAAAAGTATTTCAATTTTCATCACTAGAATTTTTGACCTCACATTCTAGTGAGTTTTTCTTCCTCACGCTGATAAATGGTACATCTATTGGCTACTTTCTCGTGCACATCACTGTTATTTCCTCCTGTCACTTTCTCAGTTTGGGGAATTGAACGATTTCATATTGCAGCCTAACCTGCTTTTCTCCCATTCTGTTCCTGTCTGTTTCTTAAGTGAACTTCAGAAAGTTCACTTCAGTCTGGGCTGCAGTGGGATGGCAACGGGACCTAGTCTGGATATCAGCCACTGCAAGATCTAATCCTGAGCCTTTCCTTTAATTCCCAGATGTTTGCACACATGGATGCTTTCATACATGCATAGCCCTTTATACACTATCTCCTTTGATACTAATATTTTCTCTTCCTTCCTTCCTTCCATGGCACCATCATAGCTCCAATGCTACAATAACCAAAGCAATATAGAACACATTTCATTCCTTCAATGCTCTGTAGGTCCATGAAAACATAACAAGTAAAAAATTTCAGTTCATCTTCATAGAAACAAAGTACTAATGTTCCTATCTTACAACTTAAAATGTTTAAAAAAATAATAAAGGAAAGGGAAAAGAAACTTTGCAATGGGGTGGGCATGGGCAATGGATGGGAAAGTAAGGAAAGCATCCTTTACTCATCCCAGGGCAGAAACTGAACAGTGCCCATTGGAGATGGGGTGGATCATAAGCGTTTAAACTTAAGAATAATTCATTGGATCAACCACAATATTTTTTAAAAAAACAGCAATTGACTAGCAAAGAAAATAACCACTTAAGAATGCATAGGGCAATGACCAGCCACTGGAGGAGAAACAGTGTTCAGGTATTCTATCCAATCACAGTTGGAGCTGCTATTGAAACAGAACAAAGTGCTGGAGACCATCTGCTGTAAAGAGTTTAAAATGGCTCAGGATAGAAAACAGCAATTTTGAATTGCTGAAAAATACAGATGTGGGATATATTTACAATGGAGTAGGAATGGGAAGAAGATGACGTTACTTGTTCTTGCCTTCAGAAAGGGGTGAATGGCCCATAGCAGTGATAGGCCAAGCAGAAAGTGTGGATTTGCCAAGTCTCTTCTATGTGGCTGAACCAATTGTCTGGTTCAAAAATCTGGTCTTTTAAACTGATATAGGAAAGCCGTGGGAATAAAATCTTCTCCCAACTGCAGATCTTTAACCCCACTATAGGTGGGCTCAGTGGCGGATTTAGTAGTTAGGAGGCCCGAGGCACAAACAAATTGAGGCCCCCTCACGCTTGAAGAAAAACAATATTATGAAACTATGAACTTTATTTGGCAAATAACATTTTTTAATACCATACAAAAAAAATTAATTACAAGGGCATTTTTCTGGCTTTCGAATTGGCGAATTTATCAATTAGCAATTCAAAATCTATTTCTGCCTTAAATACCGGGCACCTTCTCCACCACTTCTCTAAATCTTAGCCCAATTTCTCCCTCCCCACACGTCTCGTCGCCCGGGTCTTCTTATGGGACTCTTTTGGGCCTTGGGGAGGGAAGACCCGGCCCTTCGGTCTCAGCCACGGAGGTTCTGAGGCTAAGGAAAGATAAAACGGGGGGGGGAGGGAGAGAGTGGCAGCGAAGGAAACTCGGTTCCCTTCTTCAAACAGGGTCAGCCGAGCACCGCCAAAGGCCGGGCAAAGGCCTGGCTCGGGGCTTGGAAGAGGCTCGGCGCATTCCTCGACGGGGCGTCCGGGAGGGAGGGGGGCTTTCTCTCTCTCTCCCCCCCTCCTGTGCTGGAGCCTGGCGTAAAGCTCCCTGGCAGCTTCGATTACTGTAATTACCATCACAGGCTGCTGAAAGAAGTTAGGCGGCTCAAAGGGGACTCCGCGGCGGGGTCCCGTTACCACCCAAGCAGCCAGAGGCTCGCCAATCGCTCTCCAGCCCTGGAGGAAGGGAAAGCGCAGCCGCCCGCAGCCCCCCCCCCGCCCTGGGCTGCCAGGCAGAAGAAGGGGCTTCCTCCTTTCCCGGGGCTCGCTTCTCCTCTCCTCTCCGCAGCCCATCGGTCTTTCCCAGACCCAAAAGCAGACGGGACCACCCGCTTCCTCTTCGGAGAAGCGGCTGGCCGGCCCGTCTGCCCCAGGAGGGCCATGGGGGAACCGACGGCGCGGGGGCCTTTCGCCGCATCCCTGGGAGGCAGCCGCCTTCGTTTTTAAGGCGTTGAGATCCGGGCAGCATCCACGGCCGTCTCCGACCGAGAGCTGGGCGCTGATTTCAGGGTGAGGCCGAGCGTCGTCGGTAGCCGAGGCTGATGGAGGAGGAAATTTCGCGCGGGGTCTGGGGAGGGAGGGAGGTCAGCAAACCTAGGAATCGGGCATCTGATCTGATCACCGCCGTGGAGGCCCCTGAAATGTGGAGGCCCCAGGCGCGCGCCTCCTGCGCCTGTGCGGAAATCCGCCGCTGGGTGGGCTGCAGAAAAAGATACAAAGACATGCATGAAGATGGGAGATTGCCTGCCTTGTATGCTTCCTCTCCCTTGATAGTAGTAACAAGTAGGGCTCTATGCTTGGCTAGAGATGCCAAAGGTTTGTTCCACTCCTTTTCATGGATGGGCCTGCCGGGGAAGCACACCTAGTAGTACCAAATGGAAATGTTCTATGCTATAAACAAAGCATCCATTTTAATTTACCACCTTAGGTAAATTGATTTGCTTCTCAACACATCAGTTTTCCTATCAGAACAACACAGTTTCATCAAGATGTATTCTCCAAAGAGCCATATTAATTGAACTGAATTAATTTTTTTGGAACAAAAATCACTTGTGTTCTTAAAAACCGTGAGAGCACAGTAAAAGTTGGGAAAAGCCTTCCTCAAACTCTTACCCTCCAGATCTTTTGGGACTCCCATAATTTCCAGCCAGGATGGCCTTTGACACTCATTGTTTGAGTTTGATTCTAGAAAGAGTGATAACACCAATTTTTATTGGCTTTCCCATCTCAGCTTGCCTTTAGACAAATAAAACCAACATCAATGTAGTACAGATATCTCATTTTTTACCAGTTAGTCTTTTCTTGATCATCTTTAGAAGAAAATGCAGTGATTTCTCTGAAACATACCTGTACAGAAAGACCTTAAAATACCTAACGGTAAGTGATTGCATAAATGCAGAATCAGATATTTTCCTCTCACAGTTTTCATATCCAAATAGTTTCAAGCATGGAAATAGAATCTGGATTTTCCCACCCTTAGCCATCAGCTACTTATGAAAATCAGGACACAGAGATTCTGCATATTCACAGCCTCACAAAGTAGTAAGGTAGACAGTTGTGACCCTCTATTTAGAAGGGAGATTCATTGAGCTGGACATATGTCCCCTGCTGCAAAACTCAGCAGCTGCTTGATTCTGTTAGGCGATGTCAGGCCAGCAGCAAGCAAAATACATACATGACCTTTTCAACATACTGGGATATCAAAAGCTTAATAACGACTGAACCCAGATCTAAGTTCTATTGGTATTATGCTATTGTATTTGTTGTTGTTGTTGAACTGCTTGCACTACTGTTGCATGAAATCCATACAATTCATTCTGGTACTCTGGTTTATTTCCAAGAAACCTATGTGATACTGCCATGACAGCATGCATTTAGATTTCTGTGTGTTTAGCCTACATGCCTTAGCTTTCTTTTCTTTTTTCTTCTTTTTTTCTTTTTATTTTCTTTTCTTCTTTTCTTCTTTTTCTTTTCTTTCCTTCTTCTTTTTTTTGGGGGGTGGGGTTCTCTCTTCTGGCCAAAGAAATGTTTGTGATTACACAGCTGCCTGTATAAAGTTACAATACTTTCATTGTAGTAAATTCAAATTCTGGAATTCCAGAATTTGGGGAAATTGTTTTTTTTTAAGTATAGAAACAGATGTTAACAACTCGGATATTTAGCAATAGCAATAGCACTTAGACTTACGTAGCACTCCATAGTGCTTTACAGCACTCTCTTACTGGTTTATAAAAATCAGCATATTACCCCAACAACCTGGCTCCTTGTTTTACCAACTTCGGAAAGATGGAAGGTTGAGTCAACCTTGAGCCAATCAGGATCGAACTGTTGGCTGTGGGCAGAGTTAGCCTGCAGTAGTGCATTCTAACTGCTGGGCCACCATGGAAAGGGAATTTGGGAGGAGCTTTGCATTTCACTGCATTTATATTTCCCAATTCAAAATGACAGGAAGTTATTTTGAGGAACTCTTCAGAGGAGATTCAGGAGGTCCCAAAACAATTTGGAGGAGCTGAATATAGTCATGGAAACTTAGGTTGCCCAATCTTCTGCCAAGTCATAAACCTGAGTGGTTGGGTTCACAATATTTCAGATAGCTTTATAACATATTTAGAGAGCAGACTGCTTGCTTTTTGTAGGTAAATAGTTAGAAACTGGCTCCTTGATTTTTCTTGTAGTTTTCACAACCTTGGAATCTTATAAGCTTGACTTTTTTTAGTCAGTTGTAGCCAGTTTCACTACCAAATGTGATAAGTGTGGGTTCTTATCCTCTTAACTCTCTAACATTTGAATAGTACCGGTACTTACAAATACATTCACTGTATTTGTACTTACAAATGCATTCTTCCCAAACTTTGGGAAGAAGGACAGGCAGTTGTCAGAATTTACAACATGAGTATACTCTCCCTATCTCTTTTTAAACAATAAAGAAAATAGCCCTCACTTATCCAAACCCAGCACAAGAATTCCAGATTAATTTATTTAACATTTATTTATTATTATTTATTTAACATTTCTATAGCTGCCAACAACAACAACAACAACAACAACAACAACAACAACAACAACA
Source organism: Protobothrops mucrosquamatus (assembly GCF_001527695.2). Classification (NCBI taxonomy): domain Eukaryota; kingdom Metazoa; phylum Chordata; class Lepidosauria; order Squamata; family Viperidae; genus Protobothrops; species Protobothrops mucrosquamatus. The sequence continues at coordinate 235,392 of NW_015386505.1, read as the reverse complement.
ATAATAATAATAATAATAATAATAATAATAATAATAATAATAATAATAATAATAATAATAAAGCTGGAAGGGACCTCAGAGGTCCTCTAATCCAACCCCTTCCTGAAGCACAAGACCCTATATCAGGGGTGTCAAACTGCTGGCCCGCGGGATGGATGCATCATGCCGAAACTGCGCCCACCCCTTGTTATGGCAATGGAAAAAAAGTCATGATACATTGCGACATGTCACGTGACGTTGCGAGTTTGACACCCCTGCCCTATATCATTTCAGACAAATCATTGTCCAATCTCTTTTTGAAAGACTTCAGTGAGGGAGTACCCACAATTTCTGAAGGCAATTGGTTAATTGCTCTCACCTTTAGGAAATTTCTCCTTAATTCTAGGCTGCTTCTCTCCTTGGTTAGTTTCCAACCATTGTTTCTTGTCTTGCATTTTAGTGCTTTGGAAAATAGTTTGATCCCCTCATCTTTGTAGGAGCCCCTCAAATATTGGAACAGTGCTGTCATGTCCCCCCAATCCTTCTTTTCATTAGACTACACATACCCAATTCCAAACATTCATTGTATGTTTTAGCCTCTAGCCCCCTAATCATTTTTGTTGCTCTTCTCTGCACTCTTTCCAGAGTCTCAACATCTTTTTTATATTGTGGTGACCAGAACTGGAGGCAATATTCCAAGGGTGGTCTTACCAAGGCTTTGTAAACCGTTACTAGAACTTCATGTGATCTTGATTCTATCTCTCTATTAATGCAGCCTAGGTTTGCATTGGCTTTTTTGGCTGCTGCACCACATTGTTGTATCATCTTACATCAAAATTGTACCATCTTATATCAAACTGTGGGCAGCTCCCAGAGTATAATCCCAATCTGTATATTATTTGCTCAGGAGTGAGTCCTGCTGTGTTCAGGGGAATCTTCCTGGTTTTGAAAAATCCAGAGGCTGTATAGGAGAGAGGAAGAGCTTCCTTTGCAGGACACAAAACAGCTTTGCAAACAAAAAAATATACTGCAAGTGATAGACAGCATCCTCAGTATGACCTTTACATCTCAGGAACTGCTCTTCCCACCCTGCCACAATTGTACTTTTTCCTGTCTTCATCTACTTAAACCTGCACTGCTGTTCTGCTATTTCTTTACCAGAGGTTTATTTTTTGTTTGGGAGGGGGGGAAGATACATACAAAATACAAAAGCACATGGCAATTCAAATAGAACACAACATCCTCTGGACTTTGAGCAAAATTTTATGAATGAGGCAGAGAGACTGCATAATAAAAGCCAGGAAATTGTGAGCAAATTATTGCCAGGTAAACAAAAACACTCCTTAACAGTTCTAACTGCAAGCAATGCATGCTATGCAAATAGACCTCTCAAATCAGCAGCTTACTCTCTTTTCCCCTTTAACTAAATGTGAGTTTGATAAAGGTTAGTACTGGATAATCACTAAATTGGAAGCAGAGATACAGAAACCTTTAACTCTTTGCTGCCTTATATCAGCTTTTCTTCCAGTCCACATCTAGTAGCCAAAGTTTTTGGCAGATCACAGTACATTGATTGAGTCCAGCAACTAAGTAAGATCAAGCTTGATTGATATTTGGATGGGGTTACTTCAAGTAAGGTCAGGGCAGGAGGCTAGATGAGAAGAAGATAATGACAGACCACTTCTGTAACACTGCCAAAACAAACCCTACATGACCAAAGCCATGAAGTCGCTTACATCCAAAAGAGACTTTATTTTTTAGATTTGGAAGAAAAGGACTTTGAGAGTGAACATTGTTAAGTCCGGAGAATAATGGCGCTTGAGACGAAGCATCTCCAACAAGTCTTTATTGTTTGCTTCCATTCTACGAACAACCAGAGCAGAGGCACGCAGGCCTCTATTTATACCCTCTGATCCC
>NW_015386505.1:215921-230632 GCF_001527695.2 Protobothrops mucrosquamatus | reverse complement strand
CTTCCTTAAGGGAAGCCAAAATGTGGCTCACTACAGGCACAGGATAAGCATGTTGCTGTAGGGCCTTGTTTAGAGTGCATTTGTAGTCAGCACAAATCCGGATGTCCCCGTTTGCCTTTAAAGGCGTTACAATGGGGGTTTCCCACGGGCTGGAATCTACAGGCTCTAGAATGCCTTGCTGGAGCAACTTGTCCAGTTCCGCATCAATCTTGCTCTTAAGAGCAAATGGTACCCTCCTAGGCTTAACCCTGATGGGCTGTACCGTTGGATCCAACTTAAGTGAAACAGGAGGTCCTGTGTAGGACCCAAGTTCAGAACTGAACACATCTGCAAACTCCTTGCATACGTCAGCAAGGGTCTGTGTTTGCAATTTATTTAGCCCTGTTACCTGAATACCCAAGGCCTCAAACCAATCGAGTCCAATGAGACTCGTTCGCTCACCCCCCACAACCAACACGTCTAGGGGGCCTGCAAAATTCTTGTACTGTACCTTAAGGGTGGCCTCCCCCTTAACGCACACTTTAGAATTTTGGAAATCCATAAGGATTACATGAGAGGGCCTTAACGAAACTCTCTGGCCACTGCTGCTGCAGATTTTGTGAAATGTGTTGAGGGAAATTATGGATAGGGCAGACCCCGTGTCAAGTTCCATCGATAATGGAATTCCCTGCAATTTCACTTTAAGTGTTAGCTTCTTTTTAAGGGGTTTGTGTGTGCCTATTCTTAAAATGTTCCGGCGCGTTGCACAGAACCCCACCCTGTTTTGGCTGGGCACCCTGGTACCTTTCAGACTCAATTCTTCCTTCGGTTGTACCTTCTGTCGACTCAGGCAGACCGCAGCGATGTGGCCCTTCTTTCCGCACGCTCGGCAAATGGCGGAACGGAACCGACATTCTGCTCGCTTGTGGCGTCCACCACATCCAAGGCAACGAAGCTCAGCTGGGCCCTTGTCCTGACGATCCTTGGACCTTCTCCCAGCTGCTTTGTAAAGCTTGTCCACCTCTTCTTCAGGATCTTCGTCCGAATCCTCGCGCACGTCTTCCTTGTGAATAGTGGCAGTCTCTGGAACGTTTCGCTTAGGCCGCATGTTCTTGACCGCCCCGCCGGCAGCTTCTTCAGCCAAAACCTCTCGCAGAGCATCTTGGAAGGAAACATCTTCCCTGGCGAACAGTCTCTGCTGCAATTCTGTGTTTCTCAGTCCGCACACAAAACGATCGCGCAGTCTTTCCTCTAAGTCCTTGAAGTCGCACGGTTTAACTGCTCTTCTCAAGGCCGCAACGTAGTCTTTTGCTGATTCTCCAACTCGCTGATCTCTCTGTTGAAATGTATGCCTCCAAGCCATGACAGATTGCTTGGGCTGGAAGTGTTCCTTTAAAGTTTTCTTGAGGTCGGAGTATGATACCATTTCCAGCGAGTCCAGGGCGATTAAGCTCTCGGCGATCTCAAAGGCGTCTTGCCCACAAACGCACAACAATGTGGCAGCCTTTAAGCCTTCCTCCCGAATCTGGTTTATGCGGAAATACGTCTCGACTCTTGCCACATAAGATTCCCACCTCTCGGGGTGAGAGACGTCGAATTCCGCTAAACGCCCAACTTTTGCCATGATCGATGATCAGGTTTTCTTCTTCTTCAGCCGCACGCACCCTCCAGCGATTTGGTACTGGCAGGATAACGCTGACTTCCATGCCGTTTCTCTTCCGGACTTCTTTGGGTGAGTCTTCTAGCTTTCCTAGCTGTAGAGACTGTATCCCACCTTCATCGCCAGTGTTAAGTCCGGAGAATAATGGTGCTTGAGACGAAGCATCTCCAACAAGTCTTTATTGTTTGCTTCCATTCTACGAACAACCAGAGCAGAGGCACGCAGGCCTCTATTTATACCCTCTGATCCCCGGGCAAGTTCAACCAATCATGAGGCGGGCTTTTCCCGCCTTGCGCATGCGCACAAGGCTGGCGCCGCTCAGTCTGGTCCCGGGCAGCTTCTGCAAATGCCCGGGACTCTTGCAACATCCCAAGCCTGCCTCTTGCAGGCTCAGGATACAACAAACATAATCCTTCCTTTGCAAGCTACCTTTCTGATTTCCATCCACCCAGAGAATTCCAGATGCATATTTCCAAAGTTTGTATAGTCTAGCTAACTGTTGGCGGAGAAAGCTTAAGCTTACCATGTTGATCTCCCAGGGCTATTCAATAAACCATGTTAACATGAATCATGGGTTATTGTTGAGATAAATCTATTTTAGAAGTAGAAGCGACCCTTTCCATTAATTGTCATCCCTTCCTCAAATGGCAGAAGAGACATTGCATTGTTCTGGTAATGTCACTAAGGTTGCAAAACCCAATTTCCACTCCAAAAGATATAGGAAACACTCTTCCATGCCACATTAGTGGTTATCTGGAATTTTGCAGCCCACATTTGGCAGTTTCAATAAAATTGAGGTGAAGGAAGACCTTTATTTATTCATACACCACATTTTAACACCACATTTTCATGACATTGAAGTTTCACAGAGATAGGGTGGAACAAAAATGTGAAGGACAAGTTGATGTGGGAAACAGATCAAACTTTAGCTAAATACAACACCATGAGACATTGTAAAAGTTGTTAATTATAAATCCCAGTATCCCACTCAAGGCTGGGACGTTTGGGAATTGTAGTTTAGCTACCTCTGACATAATCCTAAATTGCAGGAAGCATTGGAATAGATTAATCATGTAGATCTGCATGCATCAGGTCTGCATGGTTTGTGATTCATTTAGCCTAATACAACCGATTAGTCTGGGAATTTGTTCTTGCAGGGGGAAAAAATGGAAGCAGAATCATTGTCTACCTCTAGCCACACTTCAGCTAGCAATAGGATTAGGCCCTCTGAACACACCGTTTACCTCAGAACTTGAATGCCTGAATGCCCAAAGGCTCAACATTGTCTCTCCCACTACCACCACTGCCCTGCAGCCAAAAATGTCAATAATCATAGTCAAATTTTCATGTTCCAGCAAATAACTAGTTTTTCTTATTGAAGTAACTATAGAGATATAGTGTGTACATGACTTTAGGTCCCCACCCCACCCCTTCCTTTTGTGGAAGGTGTTTTCAAGTGAGCAAACCAGGCTTGATCTCTCCTTGAAAGATTGTAGGGTGGTGGAAGGCAAAAAATGTTCCCATGGGCTATTTGTTAGTCATTTCATCACTTAGGACAGCATATTGTTATCATAGCAAGGCCAAAGTAACACTAGGAGGAAACCCTACTGTATGTGCCTTTGTCTGCATGTGTTTACATATCCCAGAAATTGCTGAATTACTCCACAGCTATGACATCATTGTTACAGATGTTCTACAAACCGATTTTGAAAGCCAAGTTTAAATAAAGGTTTCCATCATGTATAAAGCCTTCTGCGGAAGAACAGATCATGCAACATTCATCTTGTTTACAGGGTGAAGCCATTTCTCTGTGAAAGAGAATGAAAATATACAGTGCCAACTCAAGAGGCTGTGAGTGGCTAGCAATTTGTGTTTCCAAATTCAAACACATGAAATTATTTTTAATGTGTTTAGAATGCGCTTTTTCTTTTGGTTTTAAGTCAAATAAGGGTAAGGCTTGTAAAACCATTGCAAACTAAGCAGGGTTGGGTGTGTTACTTATATTACTTGTCTATTATAATTAATTGTAATATTAATATGTGTAATCACTTTTCCTAACCCCACTAGGAGCTCTGGAGTGACTAATACTGCAAGGAGGTTTCCAGAATTCTTCCTAATCAGCAAAATTCAGGATTTCAGTCTGTTTATTTATCTTTAAAATATTCCTCCAAGTTAAATTTACAAAATGACATTTAACAACATTCATCTTTCATATTTATTTTTAAATGTATATTCTATTCTTCAAAATCACAGAGTCAGGACTGCATTCTGAAAATATGCCAATTTTTTAAAATGTGCATAATGCTGCATTTTGGTTCTGATTACTATTAGGTTATATACTAGCATACGTTTAAGGACAAAAATTCCAGGCCACAGCCATAAATTAACTACACACTTTAGCTTTGGGACTAGAATAACCTAATCCAAGTAGAAACAGTTTTACTTCACCATAATGTGTTTTGGCTTACCATTATGTATAGACCCAGCCACTGTGGTTTATAAATAATGATTGATAGCTTAGTATCATGAGTGATCAATGTTACTATGGTTTGTTCAGCAGATCATGGCATAATGCAGAATGTAAACCAAGATGGTCTGAATATTTCCTGGTCAAGTCGTTTTGAGCTCTTGGTTACAAGATTTTTTTCCTCATTAATGTGTAATGTAATGACTTGCCTCCAGACATTGTGGGTGCTCCAACATTGGAGGTTTTTAAGAAGATATTGGACAAGCATTTGTCCAAAATGGGTTTCCTGCTTGAGCAGGTTGGACTAGAAGACTTCCAGATCCCTTCCAACTCTGTTATACTACATACTTGTGAATATTATCCTATGTTTACTTTCTGAATTTTGTATCTTTGGGTAGATACACTTCCTTGACTTCAGAAAGCAATAAGACCAATACATTTTTCTCCTAGTTTTCACAACCTGATAAACTTTGCTTTTATTCTGTTGATTTTTCAAACTTTGTTACGGTGTCATTGTTTTTTGCATGAGGGGTTAGCCCATAACTTAACACTGTGACCTTTAGAGCCAATGTGCTTGCATCATTTTCAGTTAGCACACCTTTATTTCATCTGGACTGTAAAACAAAGTCACTGGGGCAAACAGTATTCACAAATCAGTCATAAACAGGGATCAGCCCAAGCAGTTATTGGGCATATATTTATTTGTATACAAGTGCTTGTATAACTGCAATGCTTATTGTTAAATGCAATTTAAGAAGTATTGACTTTGGGTTCACGTAGCACACTAAACAACTCTAAAATAGCATTGGGTAGTTTTGTGGTTCACTGTGTTCTGGGAATGCAGCTGTTTTAGTGGATTGTATGAAACCAGACCATCACAAAGAGCCATAATATGGTTTATTTATTTGAGTACATAGTGGTATATAAACACAGAGACAGGGTTTTGTTAACCCAAGTTTGTAGTTGAGAATGCCAAGTGAACTTTGTCCTGGAGACAGTCCCTTTGTATATCTTGCTTAACTTCTTTCTTAGTCTGGTGGTTATGGCAATTGCCATAACCAACCATTAATGAGGAGAGTAGGTGGGTTATAGTATGAAATGTCTAAAAGGTGACATGTTAGGAAACTCCGAGCTTTTGCTGAAATGAGCTGGAGCTTGAGTTTGAATCAGTCATCTCACTTTGTCAGGCTTTAATGGGGGCCTGATCTTATGAATTCACCGAATTCTATTTGTATGCAGAATTCCACAACATGCAGCCTGGAAAACCTGATTGTGACCAATATAGGAATGATGAAAGGCCTCCTGCCTCATTCATATAGATAGATGGAAGGGCTAACACAGGCTGCAGCATTCTCTATACATTATCTGTGTTTTGAATCAAGCTCATGGAACATCACATTGTAAAAGTGAAAAGGGGCTCCTCTATATATGTTAACAGTTCCCTTTCTTGCTTGCTTTCTGGGAAAAGCTTGGAAGGGTTATGGATTATGATTTTTTGCTATCCCTCTAACTTCATCACATTTATTCAATACCATATAGTGATTTCTCTCCAAAATAAATGGGAGAGCAACACCTTAACTCTATCCTTGAAATGTGAGACAGTAGCCAAACTCTAGGATAAAGGATAGCTTTCAATATTCTTTTACAACAGTCCTTTAGATCAGGGGTGTAAAACTGCCGGCCCGCAGGCCGGTTTCATCATACCGGAGCCGTGCCCACCCCATTGCCGGCAATGACGAAAAAGCTCCGATACGTTGTGCGACGTCACGTGACGTCGTGAGTTTGACATGTCTGCTTTAGATAGAAGAAGAGGTCAAAAACGTTGGTGGTTAGTTTTACATGGTTTTATTTCCACTCTGTCTGGATGTTCCAGATGTTCTTGTTAGGGGACCTATGTGTTTTGAATAATTTTTAATCACATTTCCCATATAGACATATAGTTACGAGTTGTTTTTTTTTACATTTATAATATGTTCCTAAATGGTGGTACAATTTTATGTAAAGGTGATTTTAAATAGAAACAGAATGCAGGCAGGCAGGCAGGCAGGCAGGCAGGCAGGCAGGCAGGAAGGAAGGAAGGAAGGAAGGAAGGAAGGAAGGAAGGAAGGAAGGAAGGAAGGAAGGAAGGAAGGAAGGAAGGAAATCACTTTTCCTTAACCCAGGAAAAATAACCAGGCATTTTAGGATTTTCAGGCTGGATAGGCAATAGACAGCAGAACAAGAAAAAGAATCTTAAACACCAAGCTGTGATCTCATTTGCTTGGTCTATTCAGAAAGGGGATCTTTATGTTGAAGTGAAAATATGAAATGTAAAAGTAATAACAAGCAGAAGTATTAAGGGCCCAGTGGAAAAGAGTACATTCTGTATTGGAAGGAAGCAAATGTGTTTTCATTCAAGGTGTTAATGAGCTCACCTTTTTCCCTGTTCAGAAACAGGAACATTTTAAAAAATACCGAAGTATCCCTAACTCTATGATTAGAATTTTTTATTGGCCAAGTGTGATTGGACACACAAAGAATTTGTCTCTGGTGCATAAGGTCTCAGTGTAAATACAAGCAACCAGTGATAAATCATTATTATAATCATAAAATACATTCATCATAAATCATAAGATACAATGTCTCTGTTTATTATATATAGTTATATATCAATCAGAATAGTGTAGCATGATTGTTTTAAAATGCTTTTTTTTAAATAAAGTAAAACTTATTTTAATCTGGATGCCATATTATATTAATCTTAGTGAGATTTATGAATCATATTTCAAAGTATACAAGAACAAAACTGCAGTTATATAGATACCAATTCAAAAGTGAGACCTGTATTGTTAGTCCCAGATAAACATTTAAAAAGTCTATCTTAATTATGCACTCCTACACATGTCTGTTCAGTAGCTTATCTTGTTAGCTTGGATTACAGCCATAATTTATTTTAACTATGGTTTATTGAATAAAACTGGAAGATTGATCAATCTGTTAAGATACAAACCATGATTTATACACTCTAAGAGTCTAGGAGGTTTTCAATACTACTTTAACAGAAAACTAAACAAACTACTTAGAAAGGCCCATGAGCCCAGCCATTTGTTTTTCAATAGAACTTATTCCCTAATAATAGTTTCCCAGAGACATAGCCACACTAGCCTTTGGCAACAAAACAACCTCATATTGTCTTAGATCACCTTACCATAAACAAATTGATTATCCCATAAGCTTCTGTACATCACAGCACACTTGATTAAGAACAGTGAACTGTGATCTACAAAATATGATCATAATTTCATTCTCAAGGTACCATAAGATTCCTTATTTTTTTTATCCAATCCCAATTGTGCGCATAGGTGTGGAGATTGCAGTCTTAACTGCTAATTAACTTGATTCATTTTAATTGCTAAGGAGGCAAATTAAGCTTTATTGATATCATTTCTAGTAGTTGCTTTACTGAGCAATGAAGACAATTCGAAATATGGCCTTTTCTTCTAACAGCCAAGTAGCACAATTTTGTTTATTCTAATAAAAATGCATTCCTTTTTTTACAAAAGCATAGCATTTGTACTTTTTCCCTCCTCTTTAGCTTCTAAATAATTAGAGATTAGACCTGCTGAGAGTTAGCAACAAATCTGAGGTCAGTCAGTCAGTTGGAAATGTCTTATTACCAATTTTGCTCAGAGATTTGGTTGCCACCCTGTACCCATAATTTTCCATTTTGCACCAAGGTCAAAGCCACATTTGAGAGTTTCTTTATCATCAGAGCATTTTTTCTTTGTAAATGCTTTAAAATGTGCCTATTTCAAATTATTTTAATAGAAATAATCAGTGGCAAAGCATATGATTAGCAACAAGCAAAGCAATCTCTTTCTTGAGTTCAGCTGGCCATGCCCCTTAAAAACATGCTTAGGATTGCAGTCAAATTAATTTTTGTAATTGGTTGACCTTCAACCAATTTCCTGATTGTTAAAGACAATTGTACAGTATTTCAGGGAGACTTGTTGGTTTCACCTAAACAGGACAGAATGGTGATTTTTTTTAAATCTGGACACCCAGCCTTTGCTTGAAAAACAATTGGTGGCACTATTATGAAACCAGACTGTGACTACCAAAATTGCATGCATTCTTAAGAGTGTAGATTTCATCAATCTTTTACTAGAAACATTTGAGGGCAGTTTTTCAATTGCTTGTGGTTGTTGTTTCATTTGTGAGGTACAATTGAATGAAAAGACAAATAAGTGTTCTTCCACATCAAGAATAGGCAACTTGCAAATGTATATTTAGCTGCACATTCATCAGATTTCTTGCCTCATTTTAATACTTATTTAACATTTTTAAGAACAAATTTACTTGGGAGAAAGACTATCTACTTATCTTATTGTTGTATAACTCACAGAGGAAAAAAAGAAATGTTTAATTGTAAAGTAAAACCTTTAAACTTAATAGCATAGATCAGGGGTGTCAAACTACTGGCCTGCGGGCTGGTTTCATCATACCAAAGCCGCGCCCACCCCATTGCCGGCAATGCAAAAAGAGTTGCGATACATCGCGACATGTCACATGTCGTGGCGAGTTTGACACCCATGTCGCAGATAATAGCAAAGGAGAAACATCTAGTATCTTGTGTATTTACAAAATACTTCTGCCCCACAGAGGCTGCACAGGCCTTCATAAGAAATCAGGACTGTGGTGGCTGCCTACAGCCGATTGTTTGGTTTGGAAGTGGGCCACCTATAAAGAAAAGCCGGGGATTGTTAGGAGTATCCCAGAGGCTACCCAGAACAACTAAACAATTTCATTACTGTATAGTATAACCTCTGTTCAACAGATTTCAGTTGCAGTGGACGAAATTATCCTTCAGACTATACCCCCCAAATCCTTTGTTTCTGAAACAGACCAGATGGTTAGTGCTATTGACCTCATTTGTGTAATTACATTGTTGACACTTTATTGCATAATTCAGTTACATAATTGATGTCATTTTTGTCCATTTGTAAATGGGTTTTATGATGCTTACAGAAATTTGGATTTGACATTTGGCTTTAATGAACACCCCTCCCACCAAATGGTCTATTAAATACAGATTTTATTGTTCTTTGTCTTTTAATGATTTTTTAAAACTTTGTAAAGTTGTTGTTTTGTGAATGGGTAGCCCCCTCATGGAAGCCATGTTATATACTCTCAAAACATCTGACATCCACCAGTCTTTTTCCGCCATGTAATGTGTCCTAAGCTCTTCCACCACTTACCTTTTCACAAAAAAAAGAAGCTAGGAAATATGGAAGACTTTTTGAATACTACAGGAACCATTTCATTTGTCTAAAAGTACCCCCAAACTTTCAAGTGGCATAATCTCTCAGGGCATATTATGCACATAACTTAAATAAACGATATTGGGCCAAATGCATGACTAGCTGATTTAGAAACGGCATGTGCTTAATTCAGCTATAGGCTTGTCTGCTTTTCTGCTTAAATGAATTGTTGCAATATTACTGGTTCTGACTTGCAATATAACCATATTGAATTGAGAAGGGTGTTTCCTCCAGACAACAGGAATTAACCATGAGTCGTTTCTAAATAAGGTGGTTATATAGTGGGCTCAGAATCTCTTTTTTAGATTATGTGCATAATGCATAAAGAAAACTGTTCCTGGTTCAAATAGCCAAGCAATCTGAGTGCACTTCCAGACAGATGACTCCTAGTGAGCTACCCTCCATTACCTTTTTATTTTTCTCTGCAGATCCCATTTCCTCATGCTTACTTAGGGCAGCAGAAATGTCACCTAGTTTCTAAATAAATGTCAGTCACTTTTGCTCCCAGATCCTATGACTCTTTGCTGCTTCATGATTGACTGCATGCATGGAGAACAATCTGAGGTCTCAAGGCTGCCTGAAGTTGACAAAGCTTTGTTTGTGTCCCCTTCCTAAAGTTCTCTATAACTAACTTCTATACAGTATTTTGGTATGGCTCAATAGTATTATCTAGAATGTTTGGAAAGGTGGCACTATGGTGATTTTCTTTTCTTTTGCAATATGCATTCCCAAATTAAGTGAGGTTAGTTCTCTAAAGAAAGAATAGGACTAAAGTCTTGACTAACAACATTCAGGCAGAAAGCTAAGATGCAGGTTCCTAAACCATCTTAAACATCTGCCAGTAGAATATTATATCATCCCAGCCGCCACTGCAGTCTGAAACACTTTATAATAGCATTTGGCGAATTATAATTTTTAATGTGACAGAAAAGAATAACAATTTCATCTAGACATATTAACTAGCTAATTAATTGTATTAGTTTTACATTACATTTAAATTATATTAAATGAAATTTAGTTTTGCCCTGACAGACCCAATCTATTTTCATGCAGCTCCACCCACTTTTGCCTCCCCACTCGCTCTAAGGTGAAGTGTGGCTCTCAACTAAAAGACAATAATAGTTGGATATTCCTTCATTACACATCATGCTGTCCCTTTCTCTTCCATGAAGCTGTTTTTCCCCCCTTTATTCTTTGTTCAATTGCTGGATCTGATCTGGGACAATTATTGCTTCAACAAAAAATTGACTTTTGCTGTGTCCACTTAAGGCATCTGTACCACTCCAGGACAGACAGCATGCCCCATGATCTCATGATATTGCTCCTCTTCAGCAGCTGATTTTATTTATTCCAGTTCAGCTGCATTGCAACGAATGAGTCCAGTTTTTTTTTAAATCTGGGACACTGATATTCTGCAAAGCTTGAGGAGGAAAACAATGAGCTCTTGACCTCTACTTCACCTCCCCCTACCAGACACATACACGCAACAAATAAATTTAAGCCAATGTGGCATCTACCATTTCAATATTCACAGTTCTTTTACATTTTGGGAAAAAGGGATAGTGCTGTGGCAGTTGTCCCCATTTAAGTGATTTCCCCTCTCAGTGATTTTTACAAAGCGCCAAAGAAGCAAACCCAGCATGTGAGGAGAACTGCTGGTCAGGAGGGAACATTTCATGTGATATATTTAGTGTTTCAAGGTTCACTGCAGTGAGGATTTACAATCTGAGTCTGTTTGAAAGTATTTCTGCAGATTTTAAGGATAGAAATGGTGGTCAAACAGAAGGGACAAAAACAGCCAGAATTTTGGGCAGATGTTTTCCAGAAGGACTACGCAATAATAGTTAAAGGATGAAGATGAACAGAGAATTTCTGCAGGAGCTCTCTTAAGGTGGACAGAAATTCTGCAGACCAGTCTTTCCTAAACTGATAGCTTCTGGATTTGTTGGAATGCAACTCTCAAAATTTATTTCCAGATTCTGAAAGATTATTGAAATTTCTAAACCATAATTTCTAGGATTCCCTAGCCAATACTGAGAAATGCCTAAAGATATGCAACAGAGAATTTTCTCCTCTTTTAAGGGCAGCAAATTACAGGTGAAAGTGTGTCCTGCTGAAATTATAAATAACTTCTAATGAATCCTGTTTATGTTCTATATAAAATCTTTTTATTACAGTTTTTGAAAAGTGGCATATAAATAGCTCTTTAATGATAAAATCTAATCGAAATAGGGCCTGTCCTAGTCAAATAACATTTTTCCAAACTCAGATTATTTGAAAAATTCTTCTGTATTGCTTCAGCATATTTAAAATTCCAGTTTAATGCTGGACATAAAGTACTGGAAGGATTGAAATTGGAAACAGGTTTCAAGTCAGTATATGACTTGGTGGCTTCCAAAAATGTATACTTTAAAGTCCTTTAAGTCTAAAGCATGCAACTGAAGACACACTAGCAAAGAATATATTGAAGAATAGATTCAAAAGTTAAAGTTTTAGATAAACCAATATGTATATTGTAGAATTAGTTACCAGAGCAGTGATGGGCTGAGTTCCCTTTCACAATATGTGTCAAGACAGAGGCTAGATAGTTTCTCTGTATAATGCTTAAATGTGGATTTCTGCACTGAGGTGGGGGTTGGACTTGATGGCCTGAATGTACAAATCTAGAATTTTATGAAAATGTATATTTCAGTTGCAGAGTCTCTTCCATCTACTCCAAAACATGCAACAGTTGTATCAATCACAAGTAAGCCAGGCATGTATGAGTAATTTTGTGTGTGTTTGTATTTATGTAATTTTATTAAAGATAAATTTAGTCTCCCTGTCTGAAATAACTGAAGCTTATTCTAAAATTCACACTGCAGCAATATCTTTACTAAGGGCTATTGAAGGATTATAAAATAGTGGAAAGCTTTAGAATTCTCACGAACTCTTATTCTTATTTAAGGCCTCAGCCTTAAAGTATTCTCAGTCTATTTGCTGTCCAAATACTGTACTAGTCTTATAAAAAAAAATGTCAGACCATCTTCTCAGGTTCTAAAAGATACAGAGCACAAATTTGTGTGCTCTAAAGATGGGGCAGCACAAAACATTTTCTCTCTTTATAAGAACCAGAAATCTTGAACAAGTTCTTTCCCCTTCCCACTCATCAGACATTAAAATATTTGTGAGCAGACAAGATTAAAAATGCTTTGACGGCAAGATCCTTTGCTTAGGAAGTCAGCAGAAAAAATGCTGATGTAAGTTCAAATTAATCCTGATCAGTTTTGAAATGATATGTAAAAGAGATATATCTGAAACAAAACTTTAGTCCTGTTTAGCAAATGTACTTTATCTCTTGATTTTGTTAACTCTGAATTGTATAAATAGCCTCTAGCTAATGCAAACTATTAAACTTATACTGGAAATTTAGTCTTGCCAAACAGGAAACTCTGTCTTAGGGTGGTTTCCCACATTTTGCATGTACATGCAGTATAAATGATGGGAATTATTATGTATAAGTGACAGAAGCAAATATCTTGAAATATGGTACTCTAATTCAAAAGTTCTGTACTTACTCTGGAGATCCAGGATCAATATCTTCAACCCTCCTAAGGTGACACTTTTAAGATCTCATCTGAATCTTATACTTGATCTGGCCAGATGTGAGCTTAAATCTCTAGTCAATCATAATGCTCCACAAATGATATTAAATTAATCACTATCTTTAAGCTTGCTTCATTGTTTCTTGTGTATGTAAATAAGGATCAATTCTCCAAGGGCTTTGTTGGAATGATAGGATACAGGTATAAAAAAAATAAGTAATATTAAGGACAATTATAAACTAAGTAAATGGGAAAATGTTATACATTGACTTCACTGTTCAGCTGGTGATATTGAGATCCATATTATCCATGTCTTCCCATAGGACTTATACAGTGCTAGACTGAATGTTCATCTAATCTAATGTACTGAGTCACAGAATGACTGGTCAAGGATTTGGAGGAAGCCCATAAGTATGGTAAGTTATGGAGAAATAACTGTGTGTTGCAGTTCCCCATCCCTAAGGGGAGTTTTATTTATATCTCCTAGGTAAGGGGTAGGCAACCGTGGCTCTTTTATGACTCATGGACTTCAGCTCCCAGAATTCCTGAGCCAGTCATGCTGGCTCAGGAATTCTGGGAGTTGAAGTCCACGAGTCATAAAAGAGCCAAGGTTGCCTACCCCTGTCTAGGTTTACCCATATTCACCCACAGAGTAATTTTTCATGCATAAATCTATTTTCCTTCTAAAGCAATGACAGCCAGTAGCTGTATTGCTGTGGTATATACATTCCTTTTACATGTACAGCCACAGTTTGCCAAGAAGACAGAATAGGGAGTTCCATTAATGGCAACCACTGTTTGAAACAGTCTCTCTAAAGAGGTTTACCTTTTCATATCTTTTCTGTCTTTTCTTTACCATTTTTAATTAGGACAGCATCTTCAAACGGCTATTGTTCATCAACAAAACTTTCTCGCTCTAGTGCCATCAGATTGTGTTGCACTTCTCCTGCCACAAAAACCACAAGCAGTTTGACTATTGTCCCTGTTTGGGACTTATGGAAAGTGAAATGCAACATAATCTGGAAGGTTGACCTAGTTAGTTTATTGCTATTTGTATTTTCTCCTCTTTTGCTACCAGAGGACCCAAGGATCTTTTTTTTAAAAGTTTTATTATTATTTTTTAAACAGAGTTCAATAATAATTATTCAACAAAAACGTGTTGTCTGAGTATCTTATTCACTAATACAAATTAAATTCCTAATCCCTAAATCTTTTCTCTAACCATTAATAAAATACGTCCCAAGTTTGAAAATATTCTGTTTTTTCTTTTTCTTTCAACCTTAAAGTAAGTCTGTCCATTTCCACACAGTCCTAATTTTTTTTTAATTATTTCTTCTTCTGGTGGTATTTCTTCATTCTTCCAATATTGTGCAAATATAATTCTTGCCGCTGTTATTACATCAAATATGTACTTTGCTTATCAAGTTTTTCTGGCATTATACCTAGTAAAAAAAAAATCAGGTTTATAGTCTGTGTTTCTCTAACATTTTTTTCTAACCAAGTGTGTATTATTGTCCAATATCTCCTTGCTTTAACACATGTCCACCACATATGATAATAAGTACCTGGTTTGTGTTTACATTTCCAACATTTCTCTGACATGTTTTTAAACATTTTTGCTAATCTTGTTGGTGGCAAATGCCATCTATAAAACATTTTATATAAGTTTTCTTTGTATGAAGCTGACATTGTCAATTTATAGTTTCTTTCCCACAAACTTT
>NW_015386505.1:205709-215821 GCF_001527695.2 Protobothrops mucrosquamatus | reverse complement strand
TTTTAATCAAGTTAATAATGTCTGATCAAACATAGTCTTCTGTCCATGTATTTGAGAGTTTTGCCTCCAACAAAAGTTCATTACCTACATTTTTCAATGGTGAACTTAATATATCTTGTAAACATTTATAAAACTCTGCCAGGAGTCCATCTGGTCCCAGTGTTTTTTTTCATTTTTTTGTCTTTGTATTGCCTCTGTCAATTCCATCATTGTTATTTTTTCATTTAACATAGTCTTAAAGTTTTCTGGAATTTTTGGTAAATTATTTTCTTCCATATATTGAGTCATTTTCTCCCATGGAGTTTCTTCCTTTTCATACAGTTTCTGATAGTATTCTTTAATTATCTTTTTTATTGCTTCATTTTTAAATTGTAAACAGCCTTTTTCATCTACTAAATTGTTTATCAATTTTTTCTCCTGTTTTTTAAGTTTATAAGCTAACCATCTTCCTGGTTTGTTTGCATTTTCAAAGAATTTTTGCCTTGCCCTTTTAATTTGTTATGCCAATTTTTCTGATTCTATTAAATTTAATTTATGTTTTATTATTTTCATTTGTCTTTTCAATATTTTCTTTTGTGGGTTCTAATTTTTTTTAATTCTTCTCTTAACAAATGACATTGTTGTCTCTTTTATTATTATTTTTTTGCCATGTATGTTATCACTACACCTTTAAAATATGCTTTGACTGTATCCCATACATTTTGTAATATTATATCTTCTTTTTTCTTTTCTTTGAAGAAAAATTCCATTTCTTTTGTTGCTAAGTCTATAAAGTCTTTCTCTTTTAATATAGATTGATTCAAAGTCATCTTAATTTTTTCTGCATTCCTTTCCACACCATTTTTAAGGGGTTATGATCTGCCCAAGTACCTAATTCTATTTCAATTTCCTGCATATTAACTCTTAATTCAGGCGTCGTCCAAATCGTATCAATTCTAGACCAAGATTTGTGACTATTAGAATAAAATATGTATTGTGATCTTATTTTCAACCTCCTCTATGATCTCCACTCATTTCAAATAGCAACCCCAGAGCTCCTGGGCTTCAGCAAGTATGTTACATTATTTCCCGTAGATCAAATAAAGCTTAATGACAAGGACATGCCTGAAGTACTGGTTTGCATTTATGGTTTTTGATGCAAATTTTGACTGTCTCTAGTATAATTGCTGACTGATGTTAACTTGACATTTGTTTAATAATGATATCATTGTTTTAGCCTTAATTTCCAGGTCAGTGAGAATATTATGGTCAGGAGAGACTATGATTTGGGACAGATTAAAAGAGGTGTTTCATTACAGAGCAACTTCGAAAAGAAGTTTGATAAGTCATAGAAATGAGCCTATAGTGGCTAATTGGCAGCTGAACAGTATGAATGAACAACCTTTTTCAGACTAAGGGATAAACTTTGTTGGTGTGCCTTGCCTGGGGATCATATAGATCTTCATGATGTCATGAAGTAGACTGGGCCACATTATTTGGTGTGGCATTTTGTTGCTCAGCATAAGCACAGCATACTCTTTAAGAGGTACAATGAGTACAGTCCCTTAAAAACTCCTAATTACCCCCAAAATGGGGGGGGGAGATCTACAGATTTTTGCCCCATCACATCTAGGAACTTAAGGGCCCAAAATGAGTCCAGGAAATCTGTTGGTCTGCTACAGACTGCACTTTATCCATCCTTGCCATACCTCATAACCTCCAGTATTGAATGTTACTGGTCTATCTTTCTACTGGGTTACCAGTTGCTGGGAAACAACTGGTAACAGCTGTTTTGAGTTCAATTTAACTTTTTGAGGAATAGTTGACTGAAGCAAGCAAGATTGCAATTGCCTAGTTATTCTTCTTACAGTCTTTTCAGAAGAATGGAGTCGTATCCTGTGAAGAGACAAATTCTGGACTAAGATACATTTTAGATATAAATTCTGCTAATCTGACCTCACAGGTGTTTTCTTATTTACTTGCTTACTTTCTTATTCCAAAGTCCTGTTCCTACAATACACTTAACCCAATGAGCCAATAATCCAGTCAGAGTTCATTACAAATGGTTCTGACGGCATTCAATTACATTAATTAGGTCAAAATTTACCATTTAGACATGCAAAATTGCCATCAACTTTCTACATAAGCCTTACCAATAATTTTCAGGACATCATTGGTAAGACTTCATTACTTCAGTAGCTCCCTCCTATTGGCCTGAAAGTCAACAATAGGCAGGACATGGCCACTGTAGCCAGTCAGTATTTGGCAAGGGATTCTTTAATGAAAAAGCTTAGCTTTTAGCTGCTTTTCTCTCTAATTCTTTTTCTTGGAAGATTAAATGAGCAAAATGGGGCAATTGATTGAGTTTGGGGTTCTCACAACACAGCTGACTAGATCCGTTTTGAGTTCAATTTAACATTTTGATGAATAGATGACTGAATTAGCTAATGCTTCTCGATGTTCCAATAGCACAGTGGGAATGTACCTATTTACGCAGTTGTGGGAAACAGACCAAACAAGCCAGAGACAATACTAATATTCCCTTTCTTTTAGTGCCTTTAGCAACAATCAGACCCAGACCAGAACCCCATATGATGCCAATCCATAACAGTCTTTTTGGGTGTTTGGCATAGTACATTATGAAAATCTAACTATTGAGATGGATTAAATCATGATTTATGAATTAGAATGTAATGCAAACCCAACCAATTGGAATTCAATAAACCACATTAAGGCAAACTAAGAATTATGTGTTGTACAAATCAAATTACACACAATCTAAATGCACAATTATTTTATATAAAAGAAAGCTTTGTTTGCTTACATGGAGAGTCATTGTGTGTTTATAAATGGCTTGTGGGCTTCTCAGAGGCATCTGGTCAGTCATTGTGGGGACAGAAAGATACACCAGATAAACCTTGGGACTAATTATATATATTTTATACAATTGCATGACTGCATATTTTTGTGTTTTTTTTTTAATGTACACATGCATGAGATGGGGAAACAACATTTTTTGTGGGTCAGAGGAATGGAAATGTATATGTGATTCTATGAATAAGCTGAGGTCAGATTTTTTTTTTCATTAGCCAGGAGCTTAGTCCAAGAACCTACTTTGAATACAGAACACCAGAAACCTTGAATTAATAAAGAAAAGAGTGACCCTAGAAAAAGTTAAAGAGCTTGAGACTTACTGATGTCAGTAAGAGTTAAATATCTAATTTGCTCCCAATGCCCCTAAAATGCATATTCTGCATTTTTCTTTACACATCTGACACCTATAACTACCTTTAAAAAAAATCAGCACAATTTTCAATGATTTAACTAAATCTGACAGATACGGTTTTAAAGGAATGGCTATGTTCCAAAAATGCATTGAATTAAACAGTTTTTACTGTCTCCATCTCTCTATGTATCTCACTCTCTCTCTCTCTCTCTTAAAAAACTGATAAAATTTTCCATCTTCTTTCTGATTAAACATCACAATAGTTATCGGAAACAATTAAGCTAACAATGAAATCTGTGGCTCAAGATTTTCCTCTGTTAAATGCCAGCCATTGAGAAACAAACAACACAATATAGGTGATAGAAATACAGAAAATAAAATGAACTATAGAAACTTTACAATATCTGTTCTGTTTTTGACTGGTTCAGCACTATCACCTGGGTGCATTGGAAAGACATTTGACTCTAAGAGATTAAAGCATAAGGAAAACGTTATTTCCTACACATAAAGTGGAATGCTATATTTCTGAGCCAACACTAATAGGGAAGTTTTTGCAATCTTTTTCCAGAGAAACTGCAGTCTTCATAAGTGAAAGCCACATATTAGCAAACTCCTTCCAACACTCAAGGCAGGATTTTAAAAATTCAATTCTCCTTAGGGCAATAATTATATATATGGTACATAAGCAGAGTAAGTGTCTAGATTGATGCATCACACTAAACTACAATGTGATTTTTTTTCCCTTAGTTGTTTGTGTCAAGCCAGATAGAGTGGATTTGTGGCTAAACGTGATGTATGAACCAAGCCAATTGTGGCTTAGTCAACAAACCATGCTCTAGTGTTAGGTACCATGACTCAATGTGAAGTAAAAATCCTATATCATACACACAAATAGGTGCTAGATTCGTCATCACACCAGCCCATAACAAAATTTGTCTGAGTTTGACTTGGCAAGATAGAGAAGCAAATAGGTTTTAGTTATAATTTCCCTTCTTATCTTATGCCCTTATTTTCTGCCTTTGGTTATTCCAAATTGATAATGTTTTTTTTTAAGTGCTGCTTTTAATCTTGCATAGGACTGGATATAATTCTTTAACTTTTCTGCCAATATTTCCATTTATAAACTCTCTGCCTTTCTTTTCTCACCTCATGAAGGAACTTGAATTTGCTTGCCAGCACCATTGCACAGAAGGTATTTCTGGCACTGGGAATTAATGGCTATTTCTTTCCAGTCAGTTGCAACAACTGTTCACAGCTGACAGGAAGATCATTCTCTTCCATATGGGACTTTGTCCCTCTCATGCTAATGTACTTGCATATGGCTTTAAAAATATCATTTTTAAAACTGCACAGTGCATTCTTGCCAAAATATATTACATTGTCAGTTGAAAACTATACCTCTTTGAATCATCACAGCACTGCCTATCTGCAATACTGAAATCATAAATATTTTAATGACATTTTAATATGAGAAAGTTGTTTCTTCAACTATCAAACCTTTGCCCAGCACAGGAAACTCTTCCTCTGTTTGATTCCTACCTGGAAAGCATCTTTTAAAGGTCTAAGGAGAAGGAACTTTTGCAAACCACCAACGTCTTTGGCATGTTTGTTGTCAGACTACATATTCCTTGAACACTTCAACTGTACCTGCTTGCTTCTATCATATAAGCAGGCTTTTTCTTCTTCTCCCCTGCCCTCCTTTTAATGACAGTGTAAAGGCCATCTTAAAAAAAAGAATATTATTTTGTTCCAATATGTTTACTGACAAGCCATGGAGAGGTCCCAACAAGCAATGCTATCTGATTCCAATCCTAACGGACAGCACACCCTTTCTGTGGGAAAGGCCCAAATCTACACAAACAGAGACAAACAAAGCTAGGATAAAGCAGACCGGGGCTTGAAAAACACTCTAGGCCAGTATTGTGTGGTTTCTAGGTTTCCCACAGTGACAGAGCATCTGGGCAACGTTAACCATGGCATTCTGTAAACACAGGCTAGAGGAGATAATAGTCCATAACATAAGGGAACAAAGCAGCCTGCATAAATTGGTTTCCTCTGTTTCTGTCGTAATCAGATTGATTGGCCAATTGTAAATGCCTATAGAAGGAAACCCTGGAAGTTGTTTAACACACTTTCACAGAACAAGGATCAAAAGATAAGAGCCTAGAATAATCTGCAACAGTTTGAAGGCCAACTATAACACTGGAGAGAAATGGAGCATGTCAAATAATATGTTTATTGGATCTGCTAATGTTGAAAATGCTGGAAGCAAGATTTATAGTTGCCCAGAAGCCTTCTCCAAGAAAAGATAGGTAGAGCATACTATTTGCATAGAAAAAGAAACCATTTCTAGCAAACACACTCTACTTCAAAATTCTATCACAAACAAACAAGATTTACAAAGTATTGGATTACATATCTTCTCAAACATTCTTGATTCCTTTCATACCTCATAGCACTTACTGTGGCCTCTTCTTATGTCTGCTATGGGGACTCTGGATCATCAGACTCAGACAAAAAGGATAAATTGCACTGATGCTTCTCACAGAAATTGTGGAGGTTCAATAAATAATCAACATGATATATATCAGTTCACAGCCTTATGTACTTGGTATTACTGAATGATAAGCCCCGACTAGTACTAATCAAAACATTATGTAGCAGTCTATTTTCCCTAACTTAACAGTTTTTCTCCAATAAGAATGGGAGGGAAAGCTTGGAAAGATTTCCAATTAAAAAACAATTATGGCAGTCCCCTCTGTAAAATTCTATGGTTATAGACAGAGTAAGCATGTTCTATGTTGCCTCAATCTACTAAATTATACCATCTTGCAGAACCAAGGAGATGTATCTTCCCTGAATTTTGGAAGGTCCCAACTCACTTGGCCTTCTAGAAACTGTTAAAAGATGGCTGTTCCCCAGAAATTAGGGCTAGGAGGTTAGAGAGACCCAATATGCATGTGTTTATTCTGTGAACTTGTTATATGATTTCTTTTCTTTTATATTATTTCTAACTTTATTTAGTTATGGGGTAATATTTTAAAATACTGTTTTTATAAATGAGTTGTTAGTCACTGAAATTACAAATCTAAGATTGGTGGCCATATAAATGTTCTAAATAAATAAAATAAACTGTAAACAACAGTGTAATTTGAAAGCGTCCTAAGTACCAATGGAATATTTATTAATAAAGACAACTTCATCTTTCAGTTTCTGTTTCTTGACTACTGATAGATCTTCTAGATTGTATACCATGTTAAAGCATGGTAACATTTGTTGAAAATCATGGGATAGTATGATTTTTACAAAACATTAAAGAAGAACCCACAAGGGATGACAGCTGAAGTGTTGGTGTATGACTGTGGAAACACTGGTTCAAATCCATCTTTAACTCAGTGACTGATGTTGGCCCAATCCCACTCAGTCCAATGTACAACTTTGTTGTCTTTGTTTCATTAGGATAAAATCATGGCAGTAATCCAACCCTGGAGAAAAAGCAGGATAAGTCAATACTCCTCCAAAACCATTATGATTTGATGTGATATGATACAGCAGGTAAGATACAGCCTCATGACTAGTAAGTGTTGATAGCTTACTAACCAGCTCCTTCTTGTTGTTTTTCTTCATTCCCCTTTGGGAGTATTGTGTCCTGCTTAAAATTGCATTCATTCTCTCCCAGCTCTGGGGCAACCAGGAAAGGTTAGAAAGATTTAAGCAAAAATAAAGATAAATCCCTCTACCCACCTCTCCAAATCTCCCGAATAAGAAAGAACACTATTCCTTCACTAGTTTAAGCATGCTCAAATTATATACACTGTGTGTGTATTTGAGTGTTTTCTTCACCAGTCTAAGCCTACTCAGCATATGTATGTGTGCCTGTTCCACTTTTGTAATGAATTTGTCAAAGTTTATGAAAAGAAAATAGAGAGGAAATCACATTTGGTTTGTTCATGGCGCCACTTCTAGCTGGAGGGTGACTGCTTGGAAAAAGGTGATGAGTGCTCAGTTGGTGACTGATATTAATAGAGGGTCAATGGACAAATTGATTTCAGGTTAACCCTTTCATATGCTAAGTTCTCAGCCTCTCCTCCACTGTCACTTAAGAGTCACTTCTTAGACTCAGGCTGATAAGCTGTTCCCTCTTTTCCTGTTGACAATTGCCCACTAATAATTTCTTCACAAACAGGGAGAAAGTAGAAAGACTGGAGAAAGATAGGAAATACTGCTTAAATTATGGGGAAGATTGGCTCTTTCTACTAAAGTCTGCAGAATATTGGCCAATCTTAGTTTGTTTCCCAGATTTCTGAGAATAATACACAAAAGGAGTTAGGGTCATTTAACATTGGGAATGAGAAGATAAATAGCAGTTAGCTGCAAAGAAGTTATCTTGTCATTATTTGTTTCCTTATGAGGAAGTGATTGAATAACAATGTAAAGTTAGTTGGTCTTCTTACCATAGAAGGTTTGCATTCATTCTGAAAGTCATGGAATTTTTAAAGACAATACACAGCTAACATCCAATGCCCTACAAAGACAATGTGCAAGTGAAAATGTATATTATGCACCCTTCTCAGTGAATTCTAAAGACTGTTATTTTTGTTTGCAGATTGGGAAGCCCAGGAGTATTCACTTATGCCCTATTCTATCACATTCAAACAAGTCTCCCTTCCAGGAAAGGCAGAAATAGATTACATGGCACATCTGCTTCTCTGTTTCTGCACAACCTCACATGAGGTTCCAAATGGTACAAGATGGAAAAGAAAAACTAAGTTTATCCCCTCCCTACTAGTAATAAACTGAAGGGGAGCAAAGGATAGCTTGTCTCTACGATCATCAGAAAGATCAAAAAGTTGGAATTCCAGCCATTAGCTCTATGGAAGTAGGAAAAGAAATCAATTTGTCTTCATTGCCTTTGTTCCCTCTGCACTGGAAAAGTCCCTTATCCATGCCTTGATGCTGTACTTTAAATAACTATTATTATGGTCAAATGCATGTTCTAATGACTCTCCTAGGCTGATTTCACCAATTGTAAACTTTGGTTCCTCCTACTATCAGTCACTGGCTAATTTATTTCTGTTGGTCAATAGTATTCTATTGTTGTCTACATTCAGTGCTTTTTTTAAAAAAAAAAAAGGTGTCAGAACTCACACACATCATACAACCCATCTTGCCTACCCTACAAGGTTTACCTTCGTAGTTGAAAAAAAAACCCTTCAATTTTTAGTGTATCTAAAAGACTAGGATTTTGTTCAAGGTAAGTTAATACTATTAATGTTATCATGCATTATGTGGCTTTAAATTACAAGGCATTTTATTAATCTTTGGGGACATTTACCACTGGCATACCCATTTAGTTTAATTAGTGGAAATGTCAGCTTTCGATGTGGAATGAAATTCGTCCAATAAAACAAAATTTGGTTGCTTGTAAAAGATTGAATTATTTTTAAGAAGTTGTCAAACAAGGTGGAAAAATTTACATTTGGAGTTTAATATGGATACTGACTTGAAACAAATTAAACTTGAACCTTTGTCAGTGAACAGATTACTTTTAATTTACCTTTAAGTTACACCCAATTTAATAAACAGATCTGATTAAACCTCATACTGTAGGTCTACCTTTACATCTGACTAATACATAATTTATATATATAATTATTATTAATAATACCTCCAAATCGCAAGACATTGGCTTTATTCTTATTCTTCCCCTCTGCAGTTTGAATATAAAGTATAAAAGACTAAAAAGAGATTTTCGTAGACGTCCCAGCCTTTGAACCACCCAAGGAACCGAAACAGCAAAGTTTCACTGTCGGGCAAGCTTCCACACCAGCCACCTTTCTTTCCTCTCGCTTCGTCTCTTTTTAACCTCACACCCACCTTCTGTAAGGGAAGACAAAAGGCTCACTCACCCTCTCGTGAAAGATGGCCTCTATGTTTATGTGTCTCCCACCGCCACCATCGACTTCCACACCACATGGTCAGACACAGCCAATCGAGCCACGCTCTGGCTGTGGTGCTCCAGTGCCTCATGGCTCCTCCTAGAGGAGGCAGACAGCATCAGAGGGGACTCCACTCACACCGTACCGCCAGTGGGTCATTTTCAAAAACAAACGAGGATAGGAAGGGAAACAATAGGAAAAGAACGCAACTCTGGAAAATCCATCAAACAAAGGTGCTGGAACTCCATTCTGGTGCGTTCTATGACAAAAAAAAGCCCTATCTATATTAATCATTTTTATCACCTTTCCCAATATAGGGTCCTCCGGCTATATTGGGAATGTAATCTTGATATTCCCAGACATATGAACATAGGAGCAGACTTCTGGATCAGGTCAAGAAATTAGATCATCATTTTGATTCTCATAGATTTATTTATTCTTGAAACAGTTTCTGTTAACTTACTTGTGTGACTTTAATTGCTGTACAATATAGGCAAATTAAAAACAGCAATAAAACAATTAAAATATTTTATGATCCTCTGTTAAAATATCTTCCACTGAATGCTGTATGAAAGACTGTATTTACCAATTTCCTAATGTGGATGCAAGCCTTTATAAAGAGAAAGAGCCCCAGTGAGAACATCTTTCTCTGATCCTAGAATCTGATGCCTCAGGCATAGGTGCGCGACCCTCCTCCAAGTCTCACTAAAAGTCATGCACATCTATCCCATGTCCAGACTTGAACCCTGACTGGAAATGTCCCTGATAAATCTGTTGTTGTTCGTCCATCGATTTCGATGAAGACCTTGACATCTTGTGGATTGTGGGCCATCAACGGTGTGTCCGTAGATGGCTGATTAGACCGATGTTAGCACGGAATGTTCTGCCACATACTGAACAGAGAAATGTGGACACTGTTGCTTCAGCATTTGCAGCTCTGGCTTTACGGAGTGCTCGCTTCTCTTGTG